>NW_010233184.1:0-45348 GCF_000690775.1 Eurypyga helias | reverse complement strand
CGCAGCGCAGCCAGGAGGGGTGCGGGAGCCCAAGGGGAGAGCAGCTCCGGGACGGGCCTCGGCGTCTTTATTGAAAGGCTGGAGCAATATGGAGTTGAGCGAGCTATCGCACCGCTGCTCTCTTCTTCCTTTGAATTTCTAGAACCAGTCTCCACCGCCTGGTTCTAAACAGATCAGAACAGCAGCTGGCGATGGCCAGGCCCTTTTGAACAGAGGCTTAGCACATGGCAGTGTGCAGTGGTAGCCCGCTCTGCGCACATTAGCGTGGGGCTGCACTCCAGAGTGAACCTGGCATCTGCCTAAGCCTAAGGTGTTGAACGAATACGGGGAACATGTACTTCTAAACACGGTACTTGAGGTGCTGCATTCCAGCCCTGGCTCAGCTCACCCAACCTGCCGAGGATGGAGCAGACCACATCTACAGACGAGCTGTAGAAAGACTAGGTGCTTCTAGTACATTAAGCATCATTTCAGCCATCAGGAAACCACAAGTGCCATACAAGCTCTTAAGAGAAAAATAAGATGTTTCAATGGATTGCAAAGCCATAACCAAGATGTGACCAGGTGGACCAGGCAGAACATAACAGTGTAATAAATGGACATGGCATAGGTACTGTATGGCTCAGGATAGAGACTCCCAAGATTTTCAAAAGGGAGAAGTGTTCTCCTCAAAGGCACCATGAGAACGTTAATTATAACGGTGCAGCCCTCTCTAGTATTCTAATTACTTTAAAAGTAAGATTTTTTGGTAGACTTCACCAAGACAAATCTTGGAAACAGATTAAAGCAAACAGTCCCACTTTAAAATAATGAAAAAGCTCTCTCCCCTATCCCACCTGATGTGATAAAACATCATTTGTGAGGTTTTAATGATGAAATGGCATCTGGCATGGGAAAAGGGAGTGACCCGTTAGGCCAATTAAAACCAAATATGAACACAATTTCAAGTTCAATATTCCGTTTCCTCTGGCACCAGAAGGAAAGAACTATGCATGTAAACAGTTAAATCACATTGCCCAAAAGTGTTCCACTACAAGAGAACTATGTATCATGCATACTTCTGGCTTATCAGCATATGCAAAAAGAAAGAAAAATCACACCACTCCTGCAAGGTATGTATGCTCACCTAAATCTAGGAGAAAGAGAAAACTGAGTAAAAGGATATTTAATCAGAGAACGATGCCCTGTGAGAAGTAAAAACAAAGCCTAAGTTACTTTCAAAAGCCAATACACATCGTAAGCATCTCTTTTATTTGTTGTAATATAAAGAAGCATACATCATTCAGTTCTTTTAACTACAACTCAAATTGTACACTAACAAAAAAAATCAATTCAGACATCCATGAACATGTCACAACGGGATTCATTACATTTAGCTCTGCTGGTATTGCACTTGGAATGGTTTTGAAGTAAGGCACAGTAAAAACAAAGTCATTTAGTGCTTCTACAGCAGATGTCTTTTTTTTTTCAAACACATGCTACATGACATAAAGTACTTCTAGCTTATGTATATACACACACAAGGAAAAAGAAAGAAGCATGCACTAGAGGATTTAGATTTCAACACATCTTGTTGTTTCATAATATACAAATAAAGATGTAAACAAATTGCATGCACATAAACTAGAGCAAAATCTTTAATACAGTATCTGAAAGCTAGTATGCTTAAATAAAAAAATATAACTTATTAGTACTCAGGTTTATGTGCCATTTTTGTCCTGTAGAGATTAAGTTTGGGGTTGGGGGCAGGGAGGATTTTCCTGGTTTTGCCATTGTTTCTATTATGTTTTTTGTTTTACACATTGGCAGCAGTACATTGGTAATAAAGACAAATATGGCTTTTCCAAAACAGTGTATAATGAAAACATGAGAAAGCACAATTGCATTTGGGGTCCAGCATTCTGGTATTTTCCAGTCAAGAACAAAACAAATCAATATGATCTACTCTTTGAATTGGGAAAGCTATGCATTCCAAAAGACCTTTCTAAAGACATTTAAACCTAAAAAAACCAGACACTTTGTCAAGTGTAAACTCTTCAAAACTAAACACAGAAGAACATGAATGACGCAAGCTTCGCTTTCCACTTTAAATGCTACTGAACAGGTATCTCCCATGGCTGTGATAGCTGAAGTGCTATTAGATTGTCTTCAGAATTAACTAGATGCCAGGAGTGGGTTTGCTTATTTTTAAACTAGTACATTAGAAATTAAGTAATTAACTGCACAATTTTTGGTGTCACTTTATCTTTGGCATAGGATGTGCCATTGTTCAAATTCAATACAGGACATGTACCACTCTACATTCCAACACAGCATGCTGAAAAGGCACATTTGCTGCTGCCTGGGTAGCAAGGGAAGACTTCTTATTTTACAAAAGGCACGGTCTTCAGTGCAACATTCTTCCCCCATCCCCCGAAGAGTGTTTAGTTAGACCAGGTACAGTTCTACGTAGCGGCCTCCCAGGAGCTGTCCGTTTTTCTCAGCCACTGCTTTCCTAGCTAGATCCAGGCTTGGAAAAGTCACCAATGCCTCTCCACTGGGCTGGCCACTAAAGTTGTAAAGCAGGAGGATGGAATCTGCATGGAGCTGCAATGGTACAAGACAACAAAAGAAAAAAAAACACCACACGTGATTAAGACCAGAGATGATACCTGGAAGGGCAGTTTTTGATGCTGTGCATCTGGTTCATTCCACTCCTGTGTCTGTAGCAAAAAGATTCTGGATGTGAGAATAGGGAAAAGAGACCGAAGATTAAAAGCTTGGCTTGGAGAACAACAGCAGCTCTCGTTCTGCTGTTGTGCTGAACAGAATGATGATGTAGGCATAATTCCATGCAAAGATTTTGCTAGAGAAGTAATTCAGACTAAAGCTTGACCAGAAAAGAAAGACTTGGATGTTAATAAAGAGTAAATGCAGCAAGAAAGTCCAGGCATTGACTGCATAATTCCTGTACTCTGTGGACTACTGTCCAAGTGACAAAGGATATGAGGCATATGAATACCCACATTCAAAGTTTAAAAGAGAAAAAAAAAAAAATACAGAGCTGTATGAGAGTTCTGTGTTGGGAGGATGAGCTGAACTTAACGCAGGTATACACTGCAAGAAAGATTGTTCGGTAAAACAAAGTAAAATTTAGTGCAGTCCAACTCAATTAAAGAAACCTTTATTGCAATTTTAACAAGGCTAAGAAAAAAGCAGGATATGCAAATGAGATTATTTTGTCCTTAGCGTTGATTTAATTTGGAGTGCATTTTCCCTTGTGAATTCTTAAAAGGCAATTTCAAAACGCTGAGTTTAAAGCAGACATCTGTCTGCCCTACGGTACCCAGCCATTTCTCACTACATGCTCGAAGTCTTTTAAGCTAAGTCCAGAAGCCGTGTTTGTGAATAAAAATGGATCTCTCAAGTTTTGAAACCAAAGGCTGAAGGCTCACATACGAACAAGATTAGCTTGTTGGAGAAATCAGTGACAGACAAAATATATGGTCTATGCTGGAAAACCAACCAGTTTCATGAGTATTAACCCAATTCAAGTTCCTCTGACATATGACCTCATGATTTTATAAAAGGTTGAAATATTTAAGTTCCACTTTTTTAGAATTTATGCGTGCCTGGTACACTGCAAGAAATATCAGACTTCTCAGTTATTACCAGCAGTAGTTTTTCATCAGCTTCACATTCAAACATATGAAAACTGCAAGTACATGCCAGAGCTTCACACACCCAATCACTCAGCAGGCAGAAGTATTCTTAAGGTATAAGCGACAGTACACTTCAGAAACTGAAAGCATGTATAAGACAGTTAGTAGAGACTTCGTATCATTTCTTTTCACAGAACTAAAGTTAGTCAAAAACCAGCATGCCAAAAGAAATTCAAAAGACATAAAACATCATGTCTGAAGCCCAGTTCAGGTTTGGAAGTAATCTCGGTTTATTCAGAATAACAGTGTGCTCAGAGAGAGCTCTACACAGCTTGGGTTGAGTCACAAACCTAAGCTAAAAGATGGTCTGTTCTACACCAGCTCTTTGCTGTTAACCCATATGGGGATCAAGTTGTTTAGCACATCAGTCCTGAATGTAAGTGTAATACTGCAGTTCAGAGTCAGCTGAAAACACACATGGAGCACAGACAGATCTCTGAGCACAGGGGAGAGCTTTAAGAAGTAGTTCAAATAGCAGCTTTGGTGTAATACCTGGGTAAGGCTCTGGTAATTCACACTGTTAAAGGTTGCACAGAAAGTTAGCAGAGAAGTCTACACATTCTGCAAGCAACATAATTAAAAGGGTTAAACAAACCCCTACAGTTTCTTTTTAAAGACAGACTAGTTTTAGGTTCTTATTTATACTGATTTATAGATACGTATTTTCTTTATGTACATATATATTTTAAAAATACAGATTCAAATCTGTATAAATCTTTTTTTCTGGATGTTTTGTTCTAAGAAGAGTGGTATCTGTATGATAATATGCTGGACTGCTTAGAATTCAGGGAGAGCTACTCCAGGAACTATTTTCTAGTCAAAGACTGTTTCCATCTCATATATAGTAGAACCCTATTGCTGATCTGGTTTTCCAGTTAATCTGGGTAAAACAAGAGAGGCAAACAGATTGTCCAAGGTCACATTAATATGGAAATACTCAGAATAACAGTAGATGTTCTTCGGTACGCCAGCAGACCATGGAGCCTCTAATCTACCTTTTCCCTAGCAGATCTAACAGTATCATGAGAAACCAACTTATCTGAAAACAACTGATAGTGATTCTGTGAAAGTAGCTTTATCTATGAAGGTACTTTATCAAGGCACAGTATTTGATTGCCATTTTTTGTACTGAAAGTTTTGTGTGTGTCTTTTTTTATAAGTAGAAAAAGAATGTAATAACTAATCAGTAGCAGTTTGCATGGAATACAATAGTATTGGGAAGCCACAAACTCCACATAGGTTACAATACAATTTCTGTAAGTATTATGGGCTAGCGTCAAAAAAGCAGAGAAGTTCACCATTAGCAAATATAGTCAGTTGCATTAAAAAGCCCCTGTACCAAAGAAACCTCTTCAAAAAAACCCAAACCCAATCCCACGGTAATAGTTCACATTGCATTAGAGAGATCAAGAAACAGAGAAATTAATCGCGACAGCTATGTGATACAGGAAAGACACAGCCAGAGGTCTGGGGGGTTTTGCACATACATTTGCATGCGCTTTGTAACCATATCAAGGAAAAAAAAAATATCATCTACTATATTGGACTGAAAGCTTCACATGAGAAATAAAGACTAATAAACCCTTCCAGAAGCTTAACACACCATCTGAGCAGAACCAGGCAATCACACTACCTCCACCACTGCCATCCCATCAACGACAGATCACAGTTGGCCTATTTTCTTTAGGTTAGTTGATTTTTTTAATAGGACAAAGCAGAAAGGTTAAAGCAAGGTTCCCAACACAAGCTAAGAAGGGGAAAAAGCCATAAGCAAAAAAATCCTGTACCACCAAGCCCTTCTTTGCGTTCCCATTCACCACTGCAGACCCAGTTTCTGCCAGCCGCATCTTACCTTCTTCAGAAGTTACAAAGTTACAAACAGACCCACTCTTTCGGTGCTTGTAACACACTCCTTGCTTGATCGCTCAGCTGAATAAGGCCATTGTAGTCATCAGGTGCGTACTACAGTACAAGTGTGATACACGGTAATCAGCAAGAGAAGGAACACTTCGGGTACAGCAAGCCACACAGACCATCATTTGCAACCTTAATTAAGAGCATCAGCTAGAACAACTGGCAGGAGACAGTGAATTTGACAGCTACTGGTTTTATGCAAGATTTAAAAAACCAACATTAACTGAATTACCAGTTATAGAAATAGATTTAAAAGTAAATGCACGTGGGGAATATTCTAAAGTGTGTATTTGAACTGCTCCTTATATCAAGGGAGGGAACCTGTTCAGACCATGAAGTGCTCTTTCATCCCTTCAACTGATGAGCCAGCAGCAGCAAGTAACAAAACTCTCTGTTGTTTGCACAATCAGGCTTCCAGTAAGGACTCTCACTGGGACAGCTGAGCATCTTCCTGCACACATACTGAAGTGGGGGATTACAAGTGTGTGGATCTCATTCAGATCTTGTATGCAGTCATGGAAATAAACTGCAGCTTCTCTAGGGCAGAGTGATAAACACTTCAGCTGCATATAATACTTGCATTGCACAGACTACACGCCAGTGTAGTTAAAAAAACAGTGGCCTGGAATGAATGCACTTAAAAGATAAAATAGCATTTATACTAGTATAGTCTATTACAGTGTAACTGCATCATAATAGGTTTGGAGTAGAAGAATATTAACACACAAATAGTGACTGTACAGTACAGTCAAACCAATAAATTAAAAACAAAAACCCCACATGTGGATCAGATCTAAGAAATACTTGAGATTCTGAATCTGAACAGTATACTATTGCATACTATTACATACTATTATATACAGTAGTATACTACGCATACTATTGGAGGGCCGGGTATAAATATGAAATCTATAGTCAGTAAAATAGATCTTGGGGAATATGAAGCCTGATTTTGTTCCTATCTTGCAATCTTTTCAAAATTACGTATCTTGGAAAGGGACTGAGCATAATTGCACGTGCTACAAAGACTATTGGAGTGGCTCCTGTAATTCATAAAACAATATGTTTAGCATAACCCAAGCTATAGAATATCCTTTCAGTGGCAAGCAGAGTTTCCTGTCTCCCCCTAAAAAGACTGGTTTGCACTAACATTTTAGAGGATTGCCAAATGCACACAATGTAGACGTACTATGCTGCGTTCCTTTGATATTTCTGTAGTACAAAAAGTCTCCTGCCAGCTTAGGGAGAAAAAGGTATTACATTTGGGCATACAGGACGTGTTGTATCCATCCAAAGTGAAGTTGAAAGGAAAAAAAACCAACCATCACAGTATACACCTTCCACAGAGAACAAAAACCAAGAGCCCAGAGAACATAAAGAAAAGAACCTCCCAGAATTTTTACTACTGAATTCTAGCCACCTTCACATCTAGACCCATGCCTTTAAGTAAAAGACAAATATAAGAAGTATTTTCTAGATAGTCTCTGCCAGGGCAACCAGACCGTGCAAATATTAGATTTGTCAGTTCCCAGACCTGCCCTTGAAACAAATCTACAAAATGCAAGTTTACTCTTTGGAAGGAATGTCTCAAGATAGTACATACTTTAGATTATCAGTAGATGTACAGTAGGTAAAGGTTTATAGTCTCTTGTGAGGGACAGTGTTTAAAAGGTTACACCTGAAACGCATAAGCAATGAGGAAAACCATGGAAGTGGGAAAACTACCCTGCACAGAAATGTTGAAGGCTTAAAGAAGTAAAGAGTAAAAGACAAAAAGTACCTAGCAATAGAAGAAACTTCTAGTAACAAGAAAGATAGGTAGGAGACTGCAGTTAATTGAAACAGAAGTTGTGGAACAGTAGATTCTTCAAACTTACAGGTTTCGAAAAGTAGTACTGCAAACCAAGCTAGGAAATAAAGTGGGGGAATTCTTATTCCCTGTGATTTAAATGAAAACTAACCTAACTTGCCTGAGGGAGTACATGATCATGAATACTTTGGATTCTGTCTGTATTTCAGAAACCCACAAAACAAAAACATCCAACCACGCAGGATAAACATATAAACTCATTGCTCAAAATCAAAATACAGTTTTGCTAGCTTCACCTGCAATGCAGTAGACCAAATTCTGCTTCCATTTAGGTTTCAAAAATACCACCAGGTGATTTAACACACACACACAAACACACCTCCCCAGTATAACCAGCTACAAGTTCACTGAGCTAGCAGTTTGTTTCCTGTATAAACGTTACTGAGGCTTGGGGCAGTATGACAGTACTGAGATAACACGAGACATCATATTGTATTTTCAAATGCCTACTCTTAACACACAGGTAACTGGCAAGAAGTTACCAAATACTACAATAGTTCCCCTTAAAAGGAATAAAATCAAAAGCAGACCTCACTGTTAGTGCCTCCACTACCCTCCTCTTACCCCATGATCATCTCATTCCCACCTTCCTCGTCTCTCTGAACTGAAACACAGCCTCTTTCCTCAGAGCTGCAGCCTTGTCCCCTCCTCCCTTTGAGCTCACAACTTCGGGGGTGTACGTGTGTGCGGAATACCCTTCCAACTTAAAAGATTCTTTCTCAGCCAGGGGCTTCCATTTACTCTCAGTGTGTCAACAGTAGCTTTACAATATAGGGGTCTACTGGGATGAGGCAGTAGCGAATCCTGCTTTTTAAGCCATTACTTCATTTATGAAATACAGTATCTATCAAAGTTTCCCTTTAGCTCATCCTATTAAAATGGATACTCTCACCTGTTCATAGGTGATGAACAAGGGAGACCTAGTCCCTAGAATGACTGAACAAGAATGCAGAAATAGACTCAGACAATAACACAATTTCTCTTTTCCCCTTGAAGCAGCCATCAAAAAGTCTAGCTTAGTCTAGTAAGGAAGATGACGCAGAATACCGTTGTTAAACGAAGAGCTCCATTAGAAATGTCAGCCTCAGATGTTAAGGACAGCAAGACATGGTTCTCAGCATACATTCTGGAGCTATGCTGACTTCTTCCAGTGATCAGGGATGGGAGCTAGGATCAAGGAAGACGGAAACTAAATATGGGATAATGTTTGCATTTAGAAACTAACCTAGGAAAAGGAAGCAAAACAGAACCTTTGCAAGTGGTTACTCAGTAAGATTTTGGGGTTAGCGATTTGCTCTATGGCAGGCTGCTAGATGGCAGGAAGAATATGCATATGTACTGAACAAAAAACCACAGCAGAGATTGCACTGAATAGTGTAGAATGGTGTTTCCTGTTCCCCACATTCTTCTTGTTATCTCCCCTGTGAAGTGGGGACTTTCATCGCTTAAGACATGTCTGTTAATAATGGCAAAACGATGCCTCCAGAGGGACATATTACTTCTTTACAGAAACAGCGGTCTGCCTTGTAGGTATAAGGTAAATACCTTTCTAGACACTAACATTTGAAATGGAGAGATATTTCAACTTATGTATATTCAACACTTATTAATTATTAAATAACATATTACTACAGACTATATAATAATAACAAATGACAAATCTATTAAACAACACTAGCTCCTGTCTCCAAAAGGAGATAAGCATTTCTGACCACCAATTACCTCCAGTATGGTAGCATCTCCCAGACAATCTGCTATGCTTACAGCAGTACAAAGCTTTTTAAGATGATAGGAATAAGAGGCAGATGGGGTAATAAGGAGGTAGTATACTACACTCTCTCCTTGCATTTTTTTTTCTTCAAGCTAGTTTATTTCTTTCCAAAATACCTGCTACATTGAGGGGAGTTATAGGACTGTCCTTGTCCCCTCACAGACTGTACGCAGATTTAACCAGGTCACTAACCAGTAAGACATTGATTTCCATTTCCTTTTTTCAGTTCCTACAGTGTACATTAAAAGATCAGCCTAAAACAGTATATGCAAAGCAATCTAGGGAAAAAATCAATTTTTAAAAGCACAATTAAAATTGGGAAGTATATTTATACATGACACAATTGGGGAAAAAAAAACCAAACACACAAAGGGAAATTAAATATAAAAATAATTCCCACCTGGAAAGGAAAACATCATAGGCAAAATGGCTACTTCAGCATTGCAGCTGCAATTCTGGCCTAAAATACCGATAAACTATCACAAAACAGTTCCCAAAGAGGAGAAGTCCAGTTCTCAGACTTTGGAAAAAGGTCTACATACAGTGAGTCTGGAACATGGAATCTGATTTGTTGACCAGGTAACTGCAACCTTTGGCAGAAGAATCAGGAATAATACCTTAAATGGGCCTTGCCAGGAAAATTTATCAGCTGTACCTTAAGAATGCTACTACAAGGACCAGCAACCACCTGAATGTTTTGTGTACGTAATGCCTGTTCCCAAAAATACAGCTTGAAGATGGTGCCACTTTAGTCTCTTGCTTCAAGCATAGGAAGCAACAGACAGAAACAGTAAGCACTAATTTACTAGACCCAGTCTCACAGATGCTTTTTCCACACAGGCAACATTTCCAGGTGGAAGATAAATTTAGAAGTAAAGCAAAACAAACAGCATGCAACATTCTGAGTGCATGGGGTGAGCATATAATAATGTCTATATTGCCAGATGACCTCAAACACCAATGAGTGGAAATTTCTTTCCCTTCTCTTCTCTAGTCAGAAGGTGCAATGCCTAGAGTTGGCAGACAGCTGATGGGGTATCCCTCCCAGACCACGAAGCATCAGGTTTCAAAAGGAAGCCATAGGAAATAGAGAATACTTCTTTGTTCAAGCATGCGTTTCAGAGACAAAACCTAATCCCTAAAAAGTCAGTAACAATGAAGCCCGCTGTCCTGATGCAAGAGAGAAATGTTGTTAATGCCCTTGGAATTTAGCCATCCATCCACTTTCCTTCTTTACTTATTACTGTTTTAAGCACAAGCCACCCTCCTCCTCCTGCAACAATGAGCCTTAAATTCCATGTTTCTGAAGACCTGGAGGATTAATATACTGCAAAAGCTCTTTTTAGCTGAAGATAAAAGGCACCTAAGCCCAGTAAAGGTTTAAAGGATAGTATTTATTTTAAGCTTCTCTTACATGAAAATATGTACACAAAGAAGTCCCTACATTTCCATCTTAGCCTTTTTCAGCAAAGTATAGTAGTATGTTTCATTCAGAACTAGTAAAAAAATTAACTAGAAGTCTAAAGTTTAGGGGCCATGGTCATCTGAGCTTTATTTACAGCTGCCTGAAAATTTCCTGAAAAAGGCTAGGATGGAAATGTAGGGACTTCTGTACTTCAGTAACACTGATAAGTCTGTTGCATGTAATTACTATTTTCACACTACTACTTCCTCAAACCTTTTCCCTGAGGATCTGAAATATGAATTATTTTTTCTTAATTCTAGTAAGGTCTCTTCACAACCACATATTTTCAAATTACAAGGGAAACTTCCTGTAAACATCCATAGATCCCTTACTTCAAGGTAATGCCCAAGGACCAGCATGTGGTGAGGAGCTGGTGTCTTAGCACCTGCCAGAGCAACTACTGTCATCCCACTGTCCTGTCTGAACCATATAGTGGGGATTTTTGTCATGGTGGTTTTGGTGGTTATTGTTGGTTTAAGTATCCTTTAGCTGTGTATCCAGAATATGACTGGAGTCAAATAAATGGCCCTGTTGGATTACAGTACAATTAAAAAGCAGTTTAACATTAATTACGTACTGAATCAGAGAGTACTAATACGAGGTCTTTTGAAGATTGTGATACACTAAAATACTCTACAGAATGATGATGGAGAAAATGGCTACCTCCAAGATTTACTATTAAAATTCTTCACGGGTTTATCAAGGTTGTTTAATGCAAGATACATTAAACATATGTAAGCTGGAAGGAGTTTTCAACAACAAAACCAAGAAAGCAGGACCAAAGAAGAAATTAAGCTGTTCTGAACCACTAAACAAGAAGCTAGAGCTGATACAATTAAATGAAAATTAAAATGCTGATCTGCAGACTTTTAAATTATTTATTAGAAGCATGTACTGATGTTGAGACCAGCTTGTTGGAGCCCATGATGAACAAAGTCTATCTCTTAAGAGGCAGGTCTGGTATGAAAGGTGCTTTCACTTAAGTAGCAACATGTGCATACATGCAATATACAGAGCCCATGAAGACTGAAGGAAGAAAACAGAAGAGAATAAAGCAAGAACTAACACTTAAAACCTGTTCCTTTCAGACAAGGACACACAAAGACCAAAAATCACCCTTCAATCTCAGCATGTCCGATCTGGTTCCCAGAATGCCAACATCAATTAGTTATACAGAGATTAAAACCATGCCCAAACCACTGACGATTATTAGGGGCTCACTTTATAAACGAGCAGAAGCATCGTGCAATAAATCCTTGGGCAGCAGCAGAAAATGAAAAAACATGAGGAGAGAGGGGAGGAAAAAAAAGAAAAAAGATTAGTTATTGCTCCAGAGACATAATATTGTCCCAATACAGTGTCACCACCTCTTTTTTCCCCCTAAAGGAATGAGCGAGTATAAAACTAGTATTACCACGTGGGATTCCAAGAACAATTCAAAATAACTCCTTGGCGCCTTTATAAGATATTGAACCCGATCTCATTTGGACAACATCTTCTAAAGAAATCAAAGAGGTGACCAATTTAATAACAGCAACTGACGATGACAGGAGGCTGCAGCAGAATATAGGTTTCACCCTGTGGCAAAAACCCCCCAGCCAGCTAAAAAAAAATAAAAAAGGTAAATTATCAGTGGCTAAGCATCAGATGAATGATTACTACTGTTTGGAAAGCCACAAGTAACTGAATTTGGTTTGAACTCTGGAAATACCTGCTGAGGACAAAGCCCTAATATACAAGGTTTAGTTTCTTTTTAATACTTGTCAAAATTCATCACACTTTTTATAAGCTAGGCTTCAAATTTCTCCACTGAGAAAACCAAGTAAGTGAAACTACTTTCAAACATAAATGTAACATTTGAAAAGAAACCACAACAGGTAGAGCACTGTATCTTCCAAATACTCAAAACTTGGAACATAAACATTTAAGCATCTGTTCTCAGTCTACATTAATTTACATCGCAGACATCTGGATCTACAAATTAAAGGAAAAAGAAAAAAGCCCACCATACCATGCCTGAATGTTTTGTATTAGCTGCTGCTGTGCATTAATGGGAATCCATCCGCATCTTTGCCTTTAGCCTTATCACTGTTATCCAACTTAAGAGAATTTTGAAGAACAAACATGCAAAAACTGTCATCTTTTCACACACGGCAGTGGTTTGAGCTCCACCAAGAGGATTTTAAGTCAGGGCTTCTGAGTAATACCAAAAGAGCAGATTTGGTATTTGTATAAGTGCCATTAGCCACACAAGTTAAATACTCACCAGGATATACCATATTATCTTTCCTTTTAGCAAACATATGATGACAAAATGTGGATATAGACACAATATCCTTTGAGATGAAAGGCAGAAGACATGGAAAGACCCATTCCATGAATTCAAATAAATGATTCTGGGAAAAAAATGTTTGTACATGGTGCTATTTTTTTTTTATGTTCCTTAAGGAGATAAGTGTTTGCTCACTGATAGAGCATTGAATCAGTACCTACTGACTGAAGTTAGCTAGAGCATGTAGCATATTTGCTATTGGTATAAAATGGTTTGGAAAATAGTGTTTTCCTTTAGGTTGCAATGTAACACAGTTTTAATGGAAAATGCTCCTGCCTGTAACCAAAATAGTCCTTGAAAGTGCATCTGACAGAGGCATCTGTCACTCTCCTTCTGCAAGCAAGTTAGCATACCTAGGTCACAGCCTTTTGTACTAGAAATTTGCTCTCAGCAGACTTGAACACTTAAGTCTTTGAGGTCAAACACTGACCCTACCTAGGGCTCCCACCAAAAAGTGGCCAGGACTAAAAGCTTTCATCAGTCCTCACCTTCCTCTGGCAGCCCCTTTGCAGCTCCACGCTTCCTCCCTCTCCAAACTCAAACCCTAATCCTAGACACTAAATCACTGCTTTCAAATTAGGATAGGTTTATTATATAATAAATCAGGCAAATTCTATTTCAGGCTTCTGTCTGCCAGTTAAATATGCAACACTGAGCTTGCACACTTGTTCAGCAGTTTCCAAAAGCACTCACTTGCTCAGTTTGATCCCCACTGATCATCACTCGGAGGTCCAAATACAGTATCAAGGAGAGGGACTGCATACTAACCTGGTACCCCTGGAAGAAACTGAGTATCTCCTTCATTCCTGTGTTGTATGGCAAGCCCTGCATACGGACTAGTGCTCCAGGCTGGGGCAGAATCGGAGTGTGGCTGGCAGTGGCAGCAGCGGCTACAGCTCCTGGAGGAGCTGCAATATACCCCACTGTGGTAGGGGATACGGGAGGACTGAAACAGAAAGAGTGGCAAAATTGTTATGAAAATAAATAACTGGTTTCAGTGCTCAGAGTAGGCAAAGGTGAAACTGAAAATTTAAATTTGAAAACAAGCCCAAAAACCACAGGAAAACAAGAAGCCCCGATGTGGATTGCTTGGTGGACTTTCTTAATTTCTCTTCAGCATCTGATAATTTATTTTTAGAGAAGGGAAGGAAAGGAAAATAGCTAACATTTGTAGTTGAAGAGTGGCATTTGTTATTTCACAGTGGAGGATAGAAATAGTAGCTGCGGATTACTTGTTCTAAGATTGTTAATAAAACCATAAAGAAAAAAAGGAGGGTGGAATCATAGTATGAAAAGCAGACACAGGCACAAATCTGGTACTTCTGAGCCACAAAAGTAGCATCTCTGGTCAGGGCCCATCTAGCACTTTACCACATACTCAAGCTAGTAAGTGCCACCAGCCTTGGAACTGTGAATGCACAAGTTATTTCACCATGGACCCAAGCACCAGCTCTCAGTGAGCCATGTTGATACCATTTGTAGGAAGGGAAAGGGGGGAGATCATCCGCGTTGCTTACGCATGTGAAGTGCTTTGGTCTCACTGATACCAGAAATCAAACCTAATACACACCTCTGACAAGTCTTTCACTAAGGAAAGAGTATTGTTAAGTACAAAACAAACGAAGGGTGAGGGTAGAGGCATGTATTGACACAGCTTCTCATGTGGCCAAGAAACAGAACTGCCTTGATGACATTGCCCCAGTGCCAAACATGCTGTTAAATATTAGACCAACATTATCATGAGATTCAAACAGAACACAGGGAAAAGCCAAACTTCACTACAAGGCCACAGAGACTCGGTCAAAATGGTTACTGCCTCTGCTGATGAAAATCAAGTTTCCAGTACTACCTACACCAGAAGTACAAATTTAGGAGCCGTTCATGAGTGACCACACAGTTGCCTGCTCCACTGAGGTAACATGTCAGAGAAGCAGCTGGGGCTTACCTGGGATAGTAAGCTGTGTAATTCATATAAAGCTGAGCAGCCTGAGCTGGGTAGTAGGTAACAGTTGGAGGAGCAGCTGTGGAGGCCTGGGGAGTCCTGGTGGCTGGCAAGAGGGCTTGGGGCTGGTAAAGCGCTGCCTCTGCAGGGATCACGGCTGCTGTTTGGAATGCAGCATAAGCTGGTGGAGAAAGACCTAAACCCAAACCAGGGTACAGCAAGGAGAAAAAAAAAAAAAAAAAAAGAGAAAAAAAAGAGAAAACAATCAGAATGAAGATTTTTGCTAAAGGAAGGAAATTATTCATCCCAAAGTGATTAATACCATCTGGGTACGATTAAAGAGCACTTGTGCAAAGACTGCTCTCTAGCCTCTCCCCTGGACACCCCCACTACATCACCATGAAAGAAAACTGGGGCATTTGAAATGAGCAATTCCTAAGAGTTCACAACTCCTGGAGCTGAGCAGCCTTGCCCATGTGTAAATGGAAAGTAGGGCACCTCAGAGTTATTCAAAGAAAGCATAAAGCCATGTGCGTAGAGAAAGCAGGCGTGCACACCTACACACCCTCTGTCCTTTCTAACAGAAGTTGTACTCTGTGGGACAAAAGTACCATCATATTAGCTATACATGGGCATCCACAACTGCTGACTATGAGTCTTCATGTACAAGCCTCCTGCAACTTCAGAGAGTATTTTTAGGATATAGCAAATGGAAGAAAGAATGTCCCATTAGTTCACTAGTGTAATGCATTTTGATGAACAAATACCTGATTTGTGTAAGAACATTAAGCTTGGCTTGGTGTGCAATTTGTTTTCATAAACTGTATTTGGCAGCTTTTTACTATTTTGCAAATACACATGGGTATCTACTTTATGATTTGGTAGTGAGACTAATCAGAATGGTAAAGTTCCATTACAGTTCCACAATAAGGTTCACTGTAATCTTAAATAAAATTAAAAAAAATAAAACTCCATCTGACTTCACCACTATATGGTCTGTTAGCATATCATCCCAGTGGGTGTTTTCCTTCAAAAATAAGCCCATAGAGTACCTTCTTAATGCTCTAAGGCAAGATAGCAAGAGCACTCATTGGCAGGTAGAATATAGATTTGCTCCCCCTTTTAAAAATCCTTTTAATTCCAAATAGGTTTCACTACAGACAAGTCTACTGCAGAGATCAGAAGAACAGTACACCCATAAAAAGCAAAGTATGCAACAATTTCACTGGCAAGGCCTTGCTGCCCTCTACTCACCACCGAAAATACAATAAAAATGCCTCTGATCAGTCCCATTGTTGCCCAAAGGGAACAATTCCAATCTCAGCATGTATACAGACGGATGATTATTGATCATGGTAAAACCCAAGTCAAAAGGTGAAAGGCCACAAAGCTTCAGCACCTACCACACATCAGCCTTTAGCAGCAGAGAGCAGAAGAATTGGAGACTTACATGGTAACTTACATGGCGGTGGGGATAAGCCACTACGATTTAAAGTGCCACCCATTAAAACAAAGTTCATCTCCTCTCCTGAACACTGGAATACTTCCACATAACGGTCCTTCATCATTTTTTTGTGACATTTCTGAGCCACCATAAAGGCTTTGTCAGCAGATTTCATTTGGATAAAAGCATCACCTGATGGTCGTCCCTAGGGGAGGGGTGGGAAAATAATCGTAAGTCAGTGTGTTATTAAAGCAACCCAGACCACAAGAAATGCAGAAAGTACTAAGATCAAATGTCTACTGAAAGTCTGTGTTGTTCTTCCCCATCTGGCACCAATGACTAATAGCTAAATTATTTTTAAGACCAGAAAGGCACGACTCATGTAACCAGTGCCGTTACCACAACACTACTTCTGTCATCTGCAGAAAGAAATAGAGAATAATTTTGCATGGAAACAAAGTTTGGAGGCCTCTGATCCAAATGCTGTTAAACTCAGGGCTAACTTTCAAAATGCATCAGGCCACTCATGGCCTTCTCCAATTGAAATGTGAGCATCTCCAGGGATGGAGATTCCACAGCACCTCTGGTAACCTGTTCGGCTGCTTAACTAATTTCTTCTTGTGAATTTTCTTTTTTTCCCCTTGGTTTTACCCAATTGAAATTTTCCTCGATGCAGTTTATTAACACTTTTTCATTCTTCTGCTGTGAAGCTCTAGGAGTAGTCTAGCTTTGTCTTCCCTGTAACTACTTTTTAGGTAATAGTACAACAGTAAAAAGCTCCAGACATGCTTTAGTAAAGTCCATAGCTACATTAGAAACTGGTTTCCAGGTCTGATTTTCTGCAACCTGACAGACATTCCTGTATGTATAAAATACTGGAACCTTCCTTAACACAAAAGCCAGACAAATATAGTAGAACCCTCTCATTTGTTTTCTTTAATACCTCAGTATTTCTGTGGCTAATGAAGTTTATTTTTAAACACAAGACAACAGGGGAAAAAATATCCTCATGAGTATGTCATTAAAATATATCTAAACCACCATTTTTAATTATCAACTTCCTTTAAAACCTGAGAATTCCCTAATCAAGTCACAAAAACCTTATTTTTCCACAAACACCACCAGAACAACACAGCCTCCATTGAGCAGAAACCCTGAAGCTGACAGCAGCTATGCTGTCTAACACGAGACATTTGTGCCTTGTGTATTCCCAGCACTTGCCTCAAACAAAAGGGACGATTTAAGACAGCCTCCGGGATAAAGCTATCATTAAAAGAACAAGCTTCATCCTCCCCAGGCTTACACATACATATATAGAAAGAAAAGCAAGTGTATTAAAGAGAAGTGAGGAAAAGACAGACAAACAGAACATACTGTTTTCTCAAGGGTATAGAAGACCTAAAGCACAGCCAAGAACTGTGCTGCCTTGACTTCTAACCCTGTACAGCATCTGCAAAGTTAGACCTCCCATGCCAAACGCTGTTACCTGTTGATTAAGGACCATGTGAACTCCATGGGGCTTGATATCAGCTGTGGCATCTCCCATAAATTCCAGGATGTCATCAATGCCAGCAGTGTAAGGAAGGCCTCTGAGCCGGACACAGTCACGTATGCTACCCGTGGCAATGGTATATGGTGGGGGTATGACAGGAATGATGGGAGTTGGGAGAGTGGGAATAAGAGGTGTTGACATATATCGATTAAGTACCTGTTGGCGAAAAAGAACATTGCTAGAGATTTACACATCATCTGACTCAGCACAAATCAATGCTCACAATACTATTTCACACTTTTAGATAAACCCACTTCCACCATCAGAGGAAATAGAAAAGCCTTCTTAAACCAAATTATTGCAGATAGTTTCCTGTTGGGCATCTGAAAGTTTCAAACTCAGAAGGAGAGAGGGTAAATCTAACAAATTTAATTTGCTAGACCCTAATAATACACCTTAGTAATTTCATTATAAAAAAGTTAAAAGCAGATTACAGTTCACTTTAGGATATCCTACAAAGGATCATCCGAAACCCACATTTGTTCTAATAAACCAGTATTGTCACCTACAGTTCTTACTTAAATTAGGGTAAATTAAAAATGGTAATTTTAAAAGAACTGAGACCTGAAATGACTAATAAGTAAAAACACTAGCCCTAACTCATTCATAAAACCTCATCAGTTAAGTGAGAGTGCTGCATTTTCTTTAACCTGAGTGCTCATCTCCAAGTACAGGGTTTCTGGGAGGGGAAGAAAAAACATGCTAGCAAACAAACAAAAAGGATAACTATAGGAGACCTTGATCTCAACATTCTCTTTTTTCTTGACTCATTCCCAAATGACAAAGGGAACAAAACTTGCTGTTGGAGCCTACTGCTGAAATACATATTTAGCAATGATGATCAGAAATAAAGAAACACATTCCACTGAAAGAGGTAGCAAAAAAGAGGTTACAAAGCTTCAGTTTTGTCAATAATGATTCAGCCTAGGGAGTTTGTCTCGACAGAAGCCTTTTTCAAGAATGTACTTGTAGCACATTACAGGCCAGACCACTTCCCTCAGTTGTGTATAGAATATTGCAATTACTTTGTATTAACAGTAAGTGGATGGGAGCTGGCTTTACCTCTTGTAATTACTCAAACAAGCAGCCTGTAATTCCCTAAAAATATCTCTTGCTCAAACAGCCAAAAAAAAATTAGGGTGTCATCCTAGACAGATGGCGTAGAGGTAATGACATATTGGTAGAATGTAAGTTTTATCCAGGTCTCCCTAACAAAAGCGAGAGCAATAACTTGCTCACTGTGACAGTGTTTTTGATCCTTAGAGGATTTAGCCTCATTCTCTCGGAGCAGGGGCTAGAAATCTCATCATGACATTTCACTTAGTCTTCACAATACGCATCAGATTCTTGGCTGTTCCAACCCCCATATCACAGTACTAAAGGTAAACAGCAGGTCTACCTTTCCCTTGCCCCATCCCTTCTATGGAAAAGATTTCTTACGTCACATAGGTCAAAATAGTACCTGTATTAAGTTTTTATAGCCAGTGGTTATGCAAAAAACAGATCAAATCTCACAATGGTTCCCTTTGGCATTATCAGTCTAGAAATATTCTGTGTCAGGCAGAAAAATATAATATCTGATGTTTTTCACACGCTTGAGTTGCTGGCGTCAAAAATAAAATGGTTTTACTGGTTTAAGGTGGAGGTAATAGGAATTGATGAAGGATAGGGAAAAAAGTGAAATATATTTATCTTAGGAAAACAAATAGTTCACTTCCTTTCACCAAAAATCAGATACA
Organism: Eurypyga helias; assembly: GCF_000690775.1. Lineage (NCBI taxonomy): Eukaryota > Metazoa > Chordata > Aves > Eurypygiformes > Eurypygidae > Eurypyga > Eurypyga helias. The sequence continues at coordinate 25,618 of NW_010233184.1, read as the reverse complement.
TCCTGGTAATTCCTAGTTTCCGACAAAGCAGTTGTAGGAAAACCTGTTTTAATGCATCCAGATTTGAATTTCATGTTAGAAATTCTGTACATGGAGACCAGAATTAAAACACAATGCTGCAGAGTTTCAAGAAGCATTACTACAACACTATCTATCTACTCTATCAGTATATTTTTAGAATTACTTTTGTGACTTCAGTCAACCTTTAAGAAGTAGAAGAAAATTATCCACTGATTTTTACTTTACAATCTGAGGGTGTTAAAAAACAACCCCAAACAGTGTCAGTAAAAGACCGAAACACGATGCTGTGCAATTTTCCATGCCAATCAGGAAGCATATATTACCCTTTCTACAACTTGACAACTTAAATATAAGTTGCCGACAACGTTGCCGACACCGTATTTGCAGAGATGTTTTAACCGTTAAGTTTCAAATCTCACAGCCAATAGTTACAACCTGTTGGACTTCTGCTGCTGTGCTCCTGAAGAGTTCAATGTAACGTTTTCCAAGTATTTCTTTGTGCTTTTTAAGTGCATTCTGTGCATATTCTTCACAGGAAAATAACACAAATGCATCTCCTGTGGGCCTGCCATCTGGGTACTTGACAAAAAGAAGTCCTTCCTTTCCTCCCGTGACTGGACACTCCGGCCCCAGGAACCCCAAGACATCCTCCTGAGTAGCAGTGAATGGAAGGCCTCTCATCCGGATGATAACTTGATTCTCCTTAGATAAGAACTGGGCCACTTCATTGGAGGTGCCTGGTAGAAAGATATAAACATATGTTCAGCCAACAACATACGGTCGTGCTGGTCAGTCCATTCCATAGGATGCAGGAGGGGCAAAGAATTAAGGAGCAATAGAGGAGGTAAGCAGCTAGCAACAAACCCACAGAAGACCTGAGACTACTAACTCCCAGCAATTTATTTTGAAGTGAAAATCCCTTATCCTGAAAGTGTTTCATATTTTAATGAAATTGGAACAAAGATGAGATTAGTGTAAACTTATACAAGGTACACAAATGGTTCCACTGCAAAGGCTCATTTTCCTCCCAAACAGCGTGACCTGTCTGGGAACATCACAGCCCAAATGCTCACAGCTCAAATTCAACCACATGAAACCAGAACTTGACAGGGTCAAGTATTCTTGGAAGGCGAAACAGGAAAAGCTACTTCATTATCCATTTGTGTCCTCAGTCAAGAAGAAAACCACAACAGAACTAGGACCACTCCTACGAACCTAAGTAACCACGCTGAACTCCAGCATCACCTACCTCCTGCAATTTTTAAGAATTCTTCCCCAGTTGCTTTGTAAACCTTAAAGAGAAAAAGGAAAAAAAAAATGACACATGAAAATTACAGCCTTCAACTCTAACGCACTCTCTCACATGTGAGAGAATTTAATTTTGGTACTTTGAGCAAAACTGAGGTCCAGTTTGTTCTCACTTAGAACTGTAGTCTAAAATATTCAGGTTGCTCTCCAAATATTTGTTTCAAGTCACTGCTTTTTACCTCAATGTATCTGCTACCCATGTGATGTTTATGTCTTTCCAGTGCAAGATCTCTCTGTTCAGAATTGACAAACCGAACCAATGCCTCCCCATTTCTTCTTCCTTGAGCATTCAGACAAAGAGCCACACCACCTCTGGAAGGTAAAACCAATAAAAATAAAGTTAGCCTGAATCTTTAATACATGTAAGAGAAATCAGACTTTAACAGTGAGTTTACAGATTGAAAAAGAAATTGCTACTATCCACAATTTAATTGCATTTTTAATGTAACACAATTATACTTCAGTGAGATCTGGATCTCATGCTGTTCACCACTTCCTCAACTCCCATGCAGACATAGATTTGCCAGCCCTTCCTGTCACCTCAGACATGCAGATTTTAATTTCCTCATGCCTCTAAATAAAAGAATGTATTTTCTCAGTGTTGAGAATCTAGAAAATATATAAAGTGACAGGTATACTAAATTAAACTATATATACACTCAGAGGTGTACACACATCAGTCATATGAAAATTTCTTCCAAACAGCACTTGGAAGTTTCTGGATCTGGCCTATTTAGTAAGTATAGCAGAATATGGGAGAGTTGACACAATATTAAAGCTTTGATTATATTTTGGCCTCTGCCTTGATTAATAAAGCAGGAGTTTCACCCCTTATGTACTAACAATAAACGAAGGTAGGTTGGCTTTCGATTAATAAGTCTCATCTCTTCTGGTAAAGCAGGGAGTGCAAAGGGGAAAGGCAGCAGAAGCGAGGAATCTAGTTGGGGTGTGTGGGGGACGTACGTTAAACAAACATTAAAAGAACTTGCTATTAAAGACAAAGTGATAAAGCAAGGCAAGTTCCTATTATCTTACTTGGCAATGTTAAGTCCTTTGAAAAATCGAGCAATATCTTGGTCTGAAGATTGCCATGGCAAACCTCTGGCACGTATTACTGTCTCACTGTCCACTGTTTCAGATTTACTACTGTGCAGAAAAAAAAAAGTCAAAGTTAGCTTTAATTTAGGTTTTCCATTATCCTACCAAATTTCAGTTTGCAACTAATTTAACTTGTAAATCAAGAGTCTATTTACTGTTAAGACGCTTCTAATTCCATTACTCATTTCAATAAAGATAGATTACTGGGATAATCCTTTTATATATACACAACACCTAAGATGTAGTATGTTGCCACCACATTGCAATTCCTTTAAAAAAAAAAAAAGTAAGACTGTCTCAAAGTGAAGTAATAAGGAAGTGGATTCATTTTACTTGAAAGATCTAATAGTCCAACATAGATGATTATACGGCAGTCCTAAATATGAGTACATATTACTTGTGCTGAAGAGGTTTCATTCTCTAGTCACTGCAATGTATTTGAAATCAAAGAACCCTTCTTTTCCCTAAACCCAAAATGCAATACAGTGCATTAGACTGCTCTTCAGAAGCGCCACGTTGTTCAGCTGCATATAAGGTGCACTTGCCATTAGCCCTGTTGACTTAGGGAAAGTTCACAAACATTTCTTCACCACTGGGCAAGATAAGTCAGCCTCGCTGCCACGCAAAACAGAAGCTAGAGAACAAAGAGCGCTTAACTTGCAGTGACTTTAAAGAGACAGACAGAAGTACAGCATTCAACATACCAGCTATAGTCTGTCCACACTAGACTACTGAACACAGTTACTGTGCCCAGGAACCACTTTACTTTCACAGTGACCGTGGGGAAATATTCACAAGCTTTCCTTGCTGTAGACAAGACTCATCCTTGGTTGTAAACAACCGTGACAAAGGCACTTACCAAGGACCTGTTTCGTACTTGTATTTCACAGTTTCAGGCTCAGTAAATATGTGATCTGCAACAAAACAGGAAGTTTAAATATAACCAGGGTCAGAGACTACTTAAGAACGACAGTAGCACTGCCAATTCTTACAGAAAAGAAAGGCTTCGGCGTTCTTTGTAAGTATTCACCTACCACAATTTTCAGAGAGCATGCTGAAAATGATAGCCACCATGGTTTTCACTTGCCACACGCCAAAGTCCTCCTCTGTTTCATCTGTCCCTAAGCCTAGATCTAAACAGGTGATTATAGAAAATAACAGACTTGCACAATCATTTGTAAACAAGTCATAAGGCTTTCCTGATATTAACAAAGAATTGGTAATCAAATTTACTGGTCTTAGTGGGGACACATGATCATTAGACATTTGTTACTCTGCTCATAAACTGGTTAATATTCACTTTAACAGTCAACAGTCTGAAAACTATTGATGGCTTACATCATTTCAGTGTTAATAGTTTAAAAAAAAAAAAAAAAAGCTGAATAAGTTCCCATCACTTCAAACATCACTGAACTTTAACCATTCAACTGGGCCACAACCACCCTCCTAAAATTTAGATGTAGGATGTTGGCTTGTTTGCTGGTTTGGAGTTGTTTTTTGGGTTTGGGTGTGGGTTTTTTTTTTTGGTTGGTTGGGTTTTTGTTGTTGGTTTTTTTTGTGGGTTTGGGTTTTTGCTTGGCTTTTTTGTTTTGTTTAAACTCATTTCAGTCAGGATGATACAAGAGAACTCTTCCTATCTACAAACAGTAGAAGCTTGCAGGCCAGTTGGTACTGAACAGGCCCACTGATAGCTAAGCCTTTCCTTTAAGATCAAGTATCAATGCAAGTGATGTTTGTCTTTAGTAGATTTACTAAATATGGTTTAGAGGTTTAGAACTCTGCGTTAGACTCAAAAAAATCCCAAAACCCACCACAAGCAGAGCTACTCCCCCCAACACACACTTAAACATTCCTTCCATTTTACCTGTGAGTTTTTAAAACCCACATCTCAGTTTAGAAGGATAAAACCTGTAACGATCAGAGAGATAAAACCTAAGGAAGCACAATTGATTCTGGAGTAAAAGCTGCAGCAAAAGGATACATTCCGCCATGGTCTTGATAGTCTGGTCTTTCACGGCGGCTGAACTAGGGTAGCAAGTGTGAAATTCTTTGCGCAGATCATAAAAGGAATAGAAGCAGTCTGACAGCAGGAAGTTCTACAAGGAATGCAAAAAGTTTGTTTTGTACACACTCTTCCTTTAAATTCCAATTAATATTTTTGGACCGAATGAGGCAAGTCTCAAAAATCACATAGTTGCATGTCATCAGCTTGTCTGTGATAGACAAGTTTAGTTCCTTTGTAACACAGTTCAAATTCCACAGCCTTACAGAATTAGAACTCTAGATGAACACACACAAATAGCTTCTGAAGGGTAGACCTGTGCAAAACAGCTATAGACGGCCAGGGAAGAGAAAAAAATAATAAAAGATATTTAGGTTTTGTTGGTTTATAAATATTCCAATTTAGGGCACTGTATTTTCTCATTTGTGGCTACACTGAAAAGCAGTATTGTACAAAAACATGTTAACAAAGTTTAAATAATGTTACAGTGCACAAAATATCTTGCAGCAACTTAAAGACATTTATTCACTGGATAATGTCACTGATATTCACTGATGTGTACTGGATAAGAACAACTTTAATTAAATAACATTATTAAGCAAATGTTTAAGCAGCCCTTCATTCAGATGTTAGCTTATATTTTCAAGCAATAAGCCAAATAATTCTGGTCTAATTCACTACTTCCTCTCACACACTCTCCAACTGTTCTACTGTATAAAAGTTTGACTTCGGTCTAGCCAACAGCAGCCACCTTTGTGAATAAAGAGTTAAAGAAAAGTCACAAGGCGATGGTTCTTGGAAGGCTAGGAATAGCAAGATCTAATTTCTGAGGCTTACTAACATTTAATGTGCAGGGAGAAATAAACTTTCATAAAGGAAAAAGTATTGAAGGGGGGAAAAAAAGAGAAAGAAATGCAGTATTAAGAGACTCAACACTTGATCAGATCCATTCCTTTATCTGGTATGGACACTTGTTTCTGCCACAAGATTACAGTGTTTGGTTTAGTCTGTTTCATTTCAAGAGGGAAGTACAAAGAACTACCCACAAAAAAAACGAAAAAGTACGATCAAGTTTGAATGTTAAATATCATTCCTCTTTCCTCACTTGCTTCATCCCTACATAAACATGCACTTTTCATAAGAAGTCAGTATTATGTTTTAATATAACACGAATGCCAAATGAATATTTGTAGAAACTAAGCATGAGCCAATACCCTTATATAGGGAAAATAAATACAACTGATCAGTCAGTTCCTTCCAGGTCAGCAGCTCCCATTCCTGTGGGGTTCGTGCAGACCCTGCCAAGCAGGCTAACTCAAGAGTCATCACCCCACACAAGGGCAAGATTCCTCTCCCCGTGCAAGACAGACTGCTCTAAGCCCTTGCAGGACCTCGGAGCGGAAACCGCTGCTTTGTGTGGGAGTAGCAAATAAGCTGTAGCACTACTTCCCACTGAATAAATGCAGATGGGGGACCACTACCATTCTCCAGGACAAGTCACTGCCCGTTTCCTGTGTATCTAGTCTCCACAGGACATTGACACATGGCTCCTAACAATTTCAGGTCTTGGTAGCAACCCACGCCTATGGACAGAACCGGTGGTTTAACTCAAGCCTAAACAAAGCAATAGTCTCCATCACCTCTGCTGATGTTAGTTAGACCTGTACCTTTGCTTCCATTTCTTGAGGCACAGAATTCAAAGTACTTGTACCGCTCCTGTTGCTATCCTGTGTTTCCTAATTTTCTTCTGAATTATGCTCATCTGGGAGTCCTCAAGTACTGTAACTGACTTCTAAGAGCAAGTGCCAAGAACCACTCTGCCACTCAGGGTTTACAGGGAGGGGATCATCTTGAATCTTCTTGGAACACTATAGTTCCCAGGGTTGAATGGTGTTGCTCATCTCAAACTCATAATCCATTTTCTTTGATGTCCTTAAAACACAGTACTGCCCTTCTGCATCAGTTCTGATCTCATACCTTCTTAGATGTTTCTGGGTGGAGGACTTGTCGAATGAGTAACTGGCCATCACTGCAGAGTGTGTAAGAGCTCCTTCCAAGTACTTTCAAATCACTGGATACCAGCTGACTAAACTAAAAAAGAAAGCGATAAATTTCATGGTACTGACTGATCCAGATAATTCCATAAAATGAGTACTTACCACTATTACAACACTTATTTTTTTTTTTTAAAAAAGATAAAATTATTCAGCATTTTGTAATAGTTTTTGAAAAAATATGATGGAGAACAGACATAGGCTCCTGCTAAATACAGGCAAATAAACCATATTCATTTGCAGAATAGGAAGTAAGAACACCAACAATATGGTGGGAACAATTAGGACAATATGGTAGCATTCTGAGTTCATATGAAAGGTCATGGCATTATGATGGTAATGTTCAAAATCTGAACTAGCTATAATAAAAGCCACAAAATAATTGAAAGAGAAAAGACACCTTTTCAGATCAGTCCCAATACTGATTTTGCAACACCTATGGCACCTGTGACTTTGCCTTTTTTTTTTTTAACTTCAAAAAGAAAAAGGCTACCCATTGGGATTCACTAATATTTCAAAAGTTATAGGCTAAGAAAAGCCAAACAAATTGTGGTCCAGTATCGTCAAAAGTGAATTATAATCAAGTTGGATACAAGCCAATGAAAGTTCTTCATAGAGATACAGTGTTACAAACACTAGACAAAACAAATTTATTCCCTACCTGTAGGATGGACAACCCCCAATAGATAATTCTCAAGAGGAAAGGGTTCCATATGTCCTGTTCAATGTTATTTTCCATGTTTATATAACAGTTTTTAGTCTTTTATTACTCCACAGCAGTGTTAAATTCCTTGCGCATAATAGTCAGCATGTGTATTACAGTACCTACATGTATCATATCAGTACACAGCAGCTTGTTAGCTAACTTTCAAGGGGACAAATATAATTATTCTAAGCTTCCCTCTTGATGCTACTCCCTCCCAGGAAAGCATCGTCTCACAAACAAAGCAATAATTAACATCATGATGCAGTAGCCACCCAATGCTCTCAGCAATAGCTTACAACTCCAAAACAACCACCCCCAAAAGCAAATTACAAGTTGACTTGAAACTCAGACAATATCTTTATGCAGTCTCTTAATTTGTGCATGTGGAAAAAAAAGAGTGTCTGCCTGTTTTATCATCAACACATGTGACACTTTACATAGTTACAGTCTCTGCCCTGGAAAGACCATGTCCTAATGACCTGATCCCACAGCTACACAGTATTGACTGTGTGAACAAGTGTTACTGCATCTGCATCCCAAGAGAAAGGCTCCACATGGGAGAAATCATGTACTGAATGTGATTTAGGAGGAGCAGAGATACAATTACCCAGGCTTTATTTCAAAATAACTGCTCAAATCCAACTCAGGCCCTTTTCTGAGCTTGGATAACTAACCAGCATTTCACTGGTAAACTGAAGTTACTTAGTATCAAACAGAAGACATTTGGAACTTTAAGGGTGAACTATTACACCCCCACACCCCTTTACAATGCAATTCTTTGCACACTACCAACACACACCCCTCAGAAAAGAAAAAAAAAAAATATCAAGCCACCCAAACCCTTGCGGATTCAGAAAGCATTTCTCCCTGATTGCCAGTTCAGGTTGTGTTCCTACCACAAGCTGAAGTCTTGAAGAACCTGAGGCTATAAAGCAAGTCATTGTTTAAGGATGATGTAAAGCCAGAAAACTGAGATCTGAGAGCGCTCAAAATACCTCAGCTGATGTGTAAACACCGGAAAAAGAAGAAAATTCCAGAGGACTCAAAAGGAACCACTTCAGAAATGCAGTTCAGGGGCCTGCCACAGTCACAGACAGACAACAAATACGCTCACCACAATAACAGATATGAGAATTGCTGTCTTACTAAATGCAGCACCTGATTACCTTCTGGTTTAACTTTAGGCACAGTAAAAAGCAAATATTTGTAAAAAGGGATTGGAAATGATGATAGGAATTGGCCTCCAGAAGATGTACAGGGATTCTTGCCAAAAGGAAGCAGTCTTACTGATGAATAGTAATAAAACACTCCCCAAACCTTCAACTTTGCACTCTGTGCTTCTGAAGATGCATGAGAAGCCCCATATAAAGAGTGCAATTAGGGGGCTATTTTGATCAGATACAAGAAGAAATCCAACACTTTGAAGGAAGCAGAAATATACACAGCCTCCTGCTTTACAAATAAAACATAAGAATGGCAGTTCACAAAGTCTTCACCAAGTTAGAAAACAAAAGGAGAAAAACATTCGGACAAGAAATGCTCAGGCCAAATGGGGTAAGTCAAGTTGGTGAAATCACGACTACTGCATCGAAATATTCACACGTTCTTCGGATGGTGTTTCCCACACAACCTACAGCTAAAAAGACAAATCCACAACACAGCTATTTTCAAAGCCCTTGCTGAGAAGACATCAAGAAGAGTGAAATATTGCATAAGGACACCGATAAGCCCAATACTCTGTGTACTAAGGTTTAAAGAAGGTGAGAGAGGCAGCATTTGTTTTTATTTTTAACTGAGCCGAAGTTTTGGGCTGCATATGCATTAAATGTCAGTGATAGTATTCAACACCACAAGCTCCTTTCCAAGGGGGCAGTCAACATTTCACAACAATTCTCTACTTTTCTTACTAGAGGCTAGCAGCTTAACGTGCTTTAGATAAAATGCCACAAGGTTGGCAGGCCTTGTTGATTGCTGATTTAGAAACTTGGATTTTAAAACCAACCTTTTTCAAACTTTGGGGTGTCCTGCTCCAAAAGAGGGCAAAAGGAGTGTGTGAAGAATAGACAGGAGACGTAAGCAATCCTTCCTGCCCAAAACAGCTTAGCTGTCACATGCGTTAACTGAGGATAGGAATGGAGTAGCAGAGTGTGAACGGGAAGATTCAGCTAGGAGAAGAGCATGGGGCAAAATAGCAAGCGTAACACTGCCCAGAGGAATGACAGATATTTGAGATTGGCCTGAACTGGCTTCTTTCACCTACAGGAGATGTCTCCAAATTTTGGAAAGGTTAAGTATGAAAGGCATAGCTGTGGACTGGCTCTCGTTACCACAGATTACACTGGACCCTTAAGCCTTTCAGGCAATAGATACAGCCTATCACATGTATCAAAAGGACTTAAAGCATCCAGTGCAGACATGTTTATAAAGCCACACCAAAATATAAGTTAAGCTGTGCAGTGTTTCTGCAAAAAAGCCATCTTCAGCACCCTAAAAAACAACGTCAAAACGGCATACACCCAAAGGTAGCAAAGGACAAGTATGACCAGTGCCAGATATACATTACATTTTTCTGTTTCACATGTTGAACAACCTGTCCACCACTGTAATTTCATAAATTCCATCCACATCTCCTTCACCCCACTAATTAATAAAAACCACCTCAGCTATTTACCCCGTCATTCATCTTCATGCTGCCCTCCACAGGACTCCTCCACTCCCTCACCTTAAGACTTCCTCCTCCAAGCTCACACACCCTGTGTCTCCCCTGTTAATCTACTCATTTCATAGCAACAGAGTTACAGAGTGCTAATTACCACTGTTTGCATCTTGCAACCAGCGGCTGCAAAAACCACAGTGCATTGGCATCACCCTCCACCCTTTATTGCTTATTCCACCAGATCAGTCTCTCTAGCAGAACCCTGATGAATCATGCTGTATTTAAAAGAATACGTTCAATAATTCAATACTGAGATTGAAAACTGAACAGAGAGAAGAGGAAAACTCGAACAAGCTGCTCTGTACATTTACTTCCACAAAACTTAAGGGTTCTTAGAAAAAAGGTGGTGAGAGGGAAGGACAGTTTGAGCACCAGTTTGAAAAACTGGCCAAACAGGATTTTGGTCATGTAGCTGAGAGTACAAAGACAGCGAAGAGACATGTTTGGCCAGCAGCAAAGCTGGATGAAAGCCAGCCCAAGCTGCTGTGTTCTCTGCAAATGAATCCCAAGTGGCTGAAATGACACAGCCCCCTTCGAGCCGCCTTAGCTATAACTGAACAAAGCTGTGAATCTCAGAAACAGGCAGATTCCTCATTAAGCTCTTTCTATAGTTATGATGCACGAAGCACCAAAATAAACCTCTGGCTATTTGGATATTCCCATTTCCCTAACTAAAAATAGCTCTCATCCTTGAGAAAGGCCACTGCATCTGTGCGTGCCTGGCGTGGTAATGAAATACTGGAGATAATTCAGTTGCTTAAGGCATCCATGCTGTTAACTGAACCATTTCTAAAACACCAAGATACTCTGGGGGTTTCTCACTTTAGTTCACCTCTGAGAAGGAACAGAAAATTTGGCTGCTTCTTACTCATCAGACCTCCAGCAGCTCCTACTGCATCTTCTAAATGTGATCCTTTCCGTTAGTAATGCACAAAGTTTCTGTTTTGCTTCTTTTATCCCCAGTGACCCATCACAGCTAACAGCACCAGACAAGGCCCAAAATTATTCACAAAGGTCCAGAATTAAAGGCATCCTTACAATTAACAAGGTCTGGAATGTTATGCTAAAGCATAACGAAAATCGAGAAAGAATTTTAGCTTGTAGTCCACACTCCGGCATCTATTCCCAAGTAGAAAGATGAGTTATTAGATTTATCAATATTCTTTGCATGAAGGATGGTCCCTATGGAGTGGGGATCTGGTTTCAAGTCAGTGGTATTGACAGACGTGTTACTAAGTTGCCCAGCAATACCGATTTGGTGATTATACGATCAAGTTTCTGGCAGATTAGGGTATCAAGAAGTGCTCATTTTGACTTCCATGCCATCTGTAGACTTAGGTGGGAGGACAAATCACACCTGGTCCAGTCAAAAATTACAACTTGAGACAGACAGATGATACTTGATTTGGGATAAAGTCTGTCAAAAGAATTTGAACAGGCTTAGCATTCCAGATCAGTCTTTAGCAAAACAATAAAAGCTTATCCAGGAGTGACATCTTTTGGTCATTATTAAAAGGAAAACTTTCAGGAATAATTTAGAAGAAGTTGTTTTGGCTCACCTAGGCTTATATATTCCAATATATTCCACTGAGCTTAAAGAACTCCTATCACTAACATGTAAATGCCCTAAAGAAAGTGAAAATAAACTCCACAGATCTGTAAAATACACTGCAATGAGAAAAGTTTTCTCTGAGGCACACAAATGTGAACTGCTTATGTATCCTTTACTCAAACCTGAAAAATTTCCTGTGTGTTCTTTTTTTTCCTATTCATTTTAAGAAATCAAGAATAAATTTCCACTTTAACAGACATCTCCATGCAAAGCAGAAGCTAGAGATCTATTTTGGGTCTCTTTTGCAAATTATTTTACCTACATAAGAGACTTTCTCCAGTAATGAATTATTAGGAAAAAAGGTGGAGGGCAGCATAGAAATCATTACAAACAGGCAGCTCTACTATACATACATATGTATCTCTGTGTACACATGCATATGTTTATGTATAGAATTATATGTCGTGACACAAATTATAATATTAAAAATATCATCAGCTCAACTTTCATGTTTGCATGTCTAACAATTCAGAATTTCTAAATCTATAAAATAATTTCCAAATTTCAATCTACTAGATTTCTCAAGATTGTCTTTACATCCTGAAAGTTATAACATTTTATTAGCATAATGAAGTTTGAGAACTACAGCTTATAGTCTATGAGATTATCAAATAGAATTTACCAAAACTAATCAGTAATGCTATAAGATCTATAGACTTGCACATATATAGCAGTTTTATGTTGTTGAAACAACTTAAGGAGCAACCACCTAAAGCACTTCTTTTTCAATCCAGAAATATCACTCATGCATGTTCTCACACTTTGCCACATGTGAATTGTCACTTGTAAAGGAGCTGTAAACTTTTCTACTTGCAGCTGTCCTAGAAACGAGATCACATGCTGCACATATTAACATCATATATACCACCACTTTGCAACAAATATCACATGTGCTTCGACTAAAGCCATACTGTTTATAACCATGTATGATACCCAGTCTCACCTCTGTTGAAAAAAGTCATCATAACTTATTAGACATTACTGTAATTCACTACATTCAAGCTTTAGATGGTGTTTTAGGCCTTGGGGTGGGTCATTCTTTGCTTGTAGCACAGAGCATGTAACAATGATCTGTCTTCTTTCAAAGGAGAGGCATGAAAAACAAATGACAATCTCCAAAAAGGCGACTCCGAAGATTGTCTACTCCAAGTTGTGCTTCAGCAGGTAAAGATAATGCAATTCTTGCCTCAAAGCCTGATTTCACATAAAGTCCTCTACAATTTATTGCCAGATAACACCCAAACCTAATGCTATAGTTGCAGTGGCTGCACACTGAAACAGGCTGCCTGGAGAAGTTGCAGGGTCTCCATCCCTGGAGATAATCAAGGCCCAACTGGAGATGGTCCTTGGCAGCCTGCTCTAGACATTGTGCAATTCTCTGATCTCTTTGGATCCTCCACTCTGCCACTACACACTACATCAGTGCCACCACAGTGTATATTGAGGGGGAGTAGAGGGGTGTTTGGGGAAGGATGTCTTTTTCATGGGTGGGGGCTAAGGGGAGGAAATCAAGAGGTTAGATGCAACCAAATTCGATTAACGGAATTTTTCTGCCACCAAAACATAAGCATGATTGGAGCACCACTGAAAAACGAACAACCAGCAACTTCGAAGGCTCCCTTAAGACTTCAAGTCTCTGAAGGCATGAAAAATCTCAAGAGTAACAAGCCATGGGTTTTGCATACAAAGCGAACACACACCACATACCATGACATGTCAACCTGGGGAAGTATTTTCACTGGGACTTCGTGCCTCAGACCTACACCCATGAGGGTTTCACATTTGTTTACAATACTCTCCATGGACAGTTTTCTACTCCTTCACTCTTCAAACCCTGCTGATAATGTCAGCCTTACCCATGCAATGGAGGAATTCAAAGCATGTCAATACTACTAGGAGGTGCACAGACTGCATTTCAGCAGTATTTACAAGTATGATAACCCTTCATTGTGCCAGGTAACTTTTTAAACAGAGAATCCTATCATAAGCCCTTGCCTTTGTTCATCTGTTAACTGCTATTCCACATGGCTGATAATGGATACACGCTGACCTTGTACGGAAATTGCTGTATGAGAGAAAAAAAAAAAAAAGTGCAAGCCACAGTGCAGCCCCAAGCTGCAGCTACCCTTTTTTCCCCTTCTAGCAAAATAGGAAAAATTACTGTATTTAGATACTAAGCAGACACAAAAATGATAAAGAAATTGCCCCTTGATTTTATTTCTTTGCAGGGGAAACTTGCAGAGGATGACAGAGGCATTCCAGGTCCACTCACTAAAAATGTTCAAAACCAATATTACCAGTTTGATTTCTCCTATTAAGAGGAAAGCAATTTTTTGCTCTACTGAACACTAATGCCGAGATTATTTAGTGACCGAAGACTAGCCTGGACAAAAGGGTGGTTTTCATTTCCAGCATGGCACATAACTGTGCTCAATATGACCAGTCAAGTGACCTATTACCTTACGACCCTTGAGGTACTAGAAACTTTGTTAAATAACTGAATGAGTAATCAGTCACAATGGCCACCACAGATGTACTGGTGGACAGGAAGAGAGATACGTACACATTACCCAAAACCAAGCAGAGTTTCCATCCAACTCTGGAATTTGCAAGTGTAAGAGCGGGTTTTCTATCCTCAGTCTCAAGGAAATGCAGGATGGGAACTGAGCTTCAAGCACTGTAGGTTGTCTTCTCTTCATGTGTATTATGTTGCTTCTTACTACCTAGTAATCTTGTCATTTTGTATTCTTTCCAGAACAGAAGTCCAACCACAGCGAACCACGTATCAGACATCCTGCTGCTTTTGCTGCTGTTCCAAAAGTTTCATCTATACTGCGTGTTTATATAAACTCATACTGTTGCCTTTCTCATAGAAAGAAACTCATTAGTTTCCACCCATGGCATGAGCTAACAAAGCTAACAGGGTTGATGTCTCAAATATTCTATGCTTGGGGTACTGCCATATAATTCCAAACACCATACATCTTCAAAAAATACATAATTATATTTTTAAGAGTGGATATCTTAAAAGCTTTATCTTTCACTTTATTGGGAAGCTGAAGTTCATGGAACTAATACCACCCTGTCCTCCTTGTTGTCATCACACAGGTCACCATAGAGTTCTCAAGTCAGGAAGGCACACAACCTATATTTATCACTTACAATGACTGCAAGAGCTTAAGGGAGAAAAATGGAAGGTTTATCACATCCTTCCATTCATCAAAACACAAAAGTACTTCAAGGTTCATCAAACAACTTCAGAATTACAGAGGGACTGGAAACCTTAAGCTCATTTCTGCATAAATGTGTTTGTTCAGCATGGTTCAGCAACAGGTAGAATAAGAAATGCAGAAAAGGAGCTATAGTTGTCACGCTTTGTCTGTGCAGTGACAGTTTGTACAGTATAGACAACAGAGCATTGTGCCTCAGGAGTGTGATAAACAGTCTTAAGGGTGAAACTTCCACATTATTTCTTCCTTTGGCTCATTTTAATTGACGCTAGGTCTTTGTGTGACAAAATAAACAATATCTAACTAAAAGTCTTAATTCTTCCTCGGAAAGAATGCAAAAATCTAACCTTCTGCCAAGACAAAGATCTGTCCAAGCCATGCCACCTGAGTATTTTATGACCACTTTTGATTAATTATTTCTTAGACGGAAGTTTGCAACACCAGATTATCTGCATGCTTTTCAGCTATGGTATCTACAGCATCTAATTCAGGTAATGCGTTAAGCATTGAAGGTAAGACCACGGTTCAGACCATCTAAATATCACAGCAATCAGGTCACTGCTTTTATCTTCAAAAGCACAACCTGTTTTAATAAGGGAGTGTTGAAATATGCAGAGTACTCCACAAATAAGCTACTTGAAATTAGCCTTGTGTAAGATAAAGCAACCCAGTCCAGCAACGTAAGAATTTCAGAGTTTCTGGACTTACTTGACTACTATATTATGTGTCAGGAAGCTGCTAAATAAGGAAACACTGAGATAAAGTAAGTTTTCACCTTTAAATTATCCTGTATGAAAGAGGCCACTAGCTATCAAAAACAACAAAGTAATGCCAAAAAGATGCATATCCTGCAGAACACTTCAGTTGTTAGCATAGATTATACATGAGTCTGTCTTTAACCAAAAGGAAACTCCAAATATTAGCAACGCAAAAAATCCATACTCTGTCAACCTTTTACCTACATTTCAAGCAGGATTACAATGGTGCCTCACACTCCTCACAGGCTGCTTGCTATCAGCTCAACTCACAGAGCAAGTCACTACAGCCTGAAAGACAAGGTTGAACATACTTTCCAAACTCTGTTTTAATTAATGCCATGACTGCAGTATTTCCTAACATCTTGATTTAAGCACAAGCTCGCTCTCTGTGTTCTATACCTCCCCCACTCCCAGTTACCTCTGTTTCAAGGACAAACTTTCATTAGCAATGTGATCTTTAGCACTGGCTCTATTGACTGTAATGCATGGTACTGCTCTATTTACTCAACACTAACTCATTGTTTGTAGTGCAAGCTTAACCAGTTGTAGGAGAATAACCAATACCTGCAAAATTGAAGTATGTTTTTCTTTGGGGCTGTTTTCAAGTTGTTTTTTGTAGTAATATCCAGGGAAAGTAAAAAGGAGACGTAAAAAGCAATTGGACATACCTATTATCCACAATTCATTGTCCTTCAATAGCCTCTCATACTCCTGCCTCTCCTTAGAGTATAAGAATACCACAGGCATGGACCTTTCTCAACAGCCTCGAGGTCCATGAAATATCTTTGCTTACATAAGGATCAAAGTGATTCTTGCTCAAACCCTTACAAATATCAGAAAAAAAAGTAAAACTTTTATGAACTGGCTCTACTCTGCTTCAGAAACAGAGAGTTTTCCTTTCCTTGTTCAACATGCTTTCACAAAACCATAGAAGTGAAAGTAGATCCCTAAATCAATTTGCCTTTAATCTCTGAAATTTTCAAGTCACAGATTAGGGCAGCAACCCCATGCATCAGGAAATTATTATGTTTGAGAAAAGGAAAAATGAGAGTAAGAAGTTATCATCTCTAATATTTTAGCAGTTCATAACTGAGTAAGACCAGACTTTACACTTGGACTTCCAAGGGATTCAGACCTGCCCAATACAGAACAAGGACATCCATGGTGACGTTATTTAGGTGTTGCTTCCTCTTAGAGAACTACAGCCTCTCTTTCAGGTAGCTTCTTGTTTCCAAAGTGAACTCATTAGGATTGAAAAGACTTGATGGGAGTTATCTGGAATATGAAGCAAGTCACAGAGCTTCCTGTGATCAATTCTCAGTGTCTGAGGTTTATAGGAAGACTGGGTTGACTTATATATTCTTTGTTTCTTTAAGCACACCACAGGAGCAGCAGTTTTCTCCTCCTGCACTTCATATTTTACACGGTGCAATTTCACTTGCTTTACAATAAGCAAAAGTTCATCCCCTAACAGTTGAATTCTGCTATAAGAAATAACACTGGCTAATTCACTCGAGTAATCAATCAAGAAAACCCTTAACCTCTGTCATAGTCATATTCTTGTGACTGCTATGTATTTTCCAGTTCTCTGTCACGCATCCCCCCCAACCCAAGAGATACTTGATTCAAGAGGTTTGATGTGTTATACACAGTTTTCTGTCTCTCTTCAGCTGTAAAAGACTCATAAATTAACTTTCAGGTACACAGCTACAATAAGATCTACTTACAAAGCAACACCTCCACAGTGGTTTTTGCACTTTTGCAAGTTGCATACTATAGCTCTACTTTTCTCTTAGTGCAATTCGCTGCAACATTATTACTTATCAGGAAAGTAATTCTGCCATATTCTGTAAAGACATTTAATTTTGCGCACTTCCAGCATCTACATGATTCAATATAACGTTAAAGCACATGCTTAAGTTTCTCTAGAATTCGAGATAGAGAAGAGAAACACCACTAATTAAGTTTTTATTTCAATTCAGTAAGAGTGATAACACAATTCGGAGACTGCCCTAGAGCTCTAGTAATAGAACCTTTTCTTTTAAGCTAACAGCTCTTCAAAATCATTACAGCTGCCAACTTTTTATGAAAAAGAATACAACTGTTTCTTAATCTTAAAATTAAGTTTCTTTCCAATATTTTTGTGCTAACACAATATCCATTTCTCAACACTTTTTGCCCCTCTCTGCCCACCACAGCTCGACAAGGAAAGGTAGCAGGGGAAAATTAAAACTAAAATATTTTTAAATGTAAGTTTGAGAGAAGTTGCAGGGTTGGTTTTGTTTTGTTATGCATCAAAAGTGGTGACCATTTAAATTTCAATTGCCAATACCTTTTGTGTAATATTTATCTTATAACTGACATCGACCTTCATAGCATGTGGATTTAATATGGAACAAGTTAGTAAAGCAGCAGTCCAAAAACAAAGCAAGAACGGAGGCTATTGTATGGAAGTATACTGGAGTAGTTGTGAACAGTTTGAAGAACACCTGAACAGATTTATCAGAGCAAAGCACTAAAGCATGGTTTGTAGAGCAAACATCATCTGATTCAGTACCTTCTTAGGACACACAGGTGAAGTTGCCTTTTAGAGTGAACATTTTCATCCTTTCTTGAAATAAGGTTGTAAATAACAGAAATGGATCGTGAAGGAAAACAACAACATGGTATCTCTGTACTTTTCATGCAAAGCAACAACTTATGAGGAAAAAAAAAAAAAGCCGTTCCAGAGCAGAGGGGGATGGCAGAGACATGAACGTGAGGAAGAGGGGGAATTACTGTTTATGTTTCTAATTAAGAGACGTAAAAGTTCTAATTTTAACCATAGAAATTGTAAAATAAAACAGGGCTGAGATGACATTGCTAAAAAAATGTAAAAATAATCTCCAATCAGCGTTTTTAGTTTTGGCCACAAGACTGCTTTGCTAGCAATATCAGTTCCAGCATCTATGCGTCACTCTCAAACCTAGCTGTTCAGCAAAGTGCTGCAACACGTTGACAGAGATGTTGCCCTCGTTCGGCAGCACCTAGCTACCCAAGACCTTCTGCATATAAAACTTAAGGGTGTTTGGCTGGTTTGGGGTTTTTTAAAGGAAAAAAAAAATTCCAAGTAAAGCAATACACAGACAGATGCAAGAACAGCACAACCCTTTCAGAAGCTGCGACAAGAACAAGGTAAAACGCTACCAAGGAAAAAAGTGGATGGTTGCAGAGTACCCGCACAGTTTTCTAAGATGCTCCCATGGTAACATTTAAGAACTGGTAGAAGCACTGCATGAATACTTATTGTCAAAATGGTAGAATAAAAATCCTTTATTCCTCATTTATTATTCTCCAGTCACCTTTGAAAACCCTGACAGTAGCTCATTAACTTTCTATAAGTAGCTACAGCACAAGTCACTGGAAGTGTGTTAGAGGAAAGAAGTTCATAGACTTTGAGGATCGTGTAATCCAGCAATTTTTGCATTACAAGGCTTCTACCCTGTGTTTTACTGTCTTCCAATTACTTAAAGCTACAGGTACAATTTCAAGAGAAATTCAAGTATTCAGATATAACAAGTGTGAGACCATTCTAATCTGCTAGCGACACAGTTTTCAACCACTGCACAACTGTGTGAAGACAGGCGTTTCAAGCTATTCTGGACAGGTCATAGTAGTTTATTCTTCTATATATGCTTAACCACCCATATTTGGTAAGAGATTTAATCATACTGTTTAACTTCACCAGAACAAGCAGCAGCATCCGCTATTATAAAAAGTCTACTCAGGCTCATACCACTGGGCCAAATTATTCACTCCTAATCAATATTTGCATTTCTAATTCTAAGAGAAGATAGCCCAGCTAGCCAAGACTGCCACGTTTTTATGCTTGCAAAGAAAAGACTATACAGCTTTAGACAAATCCCATTATCTAATTTTCTGCTCATTGTGAAGAAAAATGCACCTAAACTTTGCTTTGTTCCTATATTTAAGGGAATACTCTAAGAATTCAGATGAAAGCATTGCAGCCTTCAGAGAAGCTAAGGCTATTGCTGTTCCCCAAAACCTAATAGAACATAAATGCTGCCAATAACAAAGGCATTCACATGATATGTAAATGCATATTCATTTATATATGTACATATATATTATATACACCAGAGTTACTGTTTCTGCGATTAACTGTTTTTGAGAGAACAGATTTGAGTGTTTCAGCAACAATGTAGTGGGAGTCGGGTAGCACAGCAGATTTGTAAAAGGGAATAGTTTACCTGTACCAACAGCAACAGAATTACAACTAGGGTTCTGAAACAAGAGTTGGCCATCCATTTTCACTGCTAAAAGCCAAAAAATTCCACACTGTAACAGCCTGCAGCTGCAGGAAGCATGAACAAATCCTTACTTCCCCACAACAAAGACTGATGATATTCCAATATTACGTATCAAACATAATTTAATACAGTAAGAACCCTGCATAAGGCTAAAAGCAGAGAGTACACTCAGCCCTCCTGAGTAAGAGCAGGAGTTTACCACTTACCTGCCCTGACAACCTGAAGGCCCCCTCTGTCTGTCAGGAAACGCTCATCACTCACTGCTGATAGTAACCCAAGGCCACAGTTTCACAATACAAACTGCTTGGTGGCCAACCCATCTTAAAACAGTTCTCTCACGCACACTGCTGTCCACACCTTGGTGCTACAGCTGCCCTCAGAAAACCCACCTAATCTGCCACGTTCTGTGTATCAGACAGAACTGCTCCAAACGGGAACTCTTTAACTTCAAAGAGTGCCCTGCTCCAGTTTAATGTGCAGCCCCAACAACGTTTGTAGCAGCAGAAGGCAGGTGAGCGATGTCCACATAGCAGCACCTACCTAAGTGAAAGGTGCCACTAAAGTTTTCATACAATTGCAGCTTGAGAACTTGATGCGGGGGCAGAAATCCCTTAGGCTGGTATCGCCATCAAACATGTTGGATCATGAAAATACAACCAAAGGGTGTAGTTTCACAGGACGTGAGCTTGGACAGCAAAGCAGCTTAGAAGTTCCCACCCTACCTGCTCATTTCAGTCAGTGATCTTGTTTACAGCCCAGCTTCACAAAGAGTTTCACTGACACAACAAAAAGATGGCAAAGTATGGTGCAGGGGCAAGAAAGAAGCTGGCTTCACTCCCGAAGCCAAATCTTGTGAAACTACACCCTAAGCACTTGCTGTGGAGAGAACAGCCTGCTCAGTAACACTTGCCAAAGGTTTGCCAAACACCTGCTCCAAAACTTCAGAACTCACACCTTGCAAATACTCCAAATACAGACTCCGTAGGAGTTCTACTGAGGGGATGCAGTCACCGAATAATCTGACTTTGGAAGACCAGCCATGAAACAAAAAAGAAAAAAAAAAAAGGAGAAAAATCTTCCTGCATTTTCAGGCTTTTGTTCCTCAGTCTGAAGGTTAAGAGGGGTATTAAAACATACTGAGAAGATCATTCATCCAAAATCAAAGTGTGACAGCTAGCAAGCCAGCCAAGAAAACTTTCTGCTAGCACTTTGTGAAGAGGAGGCTGCAGAACAAGTTTCTCTTAAAAAAAAAAAAAAAAAAAAAAAAGAGTTGTAACCGGTTTGTCAGGTTAGAGGAATTCACTGGTTCTTCCGCCTCTCCCTCCATCCCATTTGTTTCCAAATGCTCATCTAACCAGCTTGTTTCTTGCTGAATTTGTTGATATGTAAGAAAATAAACTGCACCTGCAGCTCAGCTGGAGGATCAATAGGCATCCCAACATACCTTAGAGAACTGGTAAATTGCCATCACCTGATGAAGTGGCAACCCCTCACTATTTTCAATTTGTCTGTGGTTTAGGAGAGATGGGGAGAAAAGTCCAGCTTTGTCTCTGTTTGAGACATGAACAGAATCTATCATTGATGTATAGAGTTCATTGTACAATGCAATGAAAGATCAGCAAGCTAGGACAGTCTTTCCAATAATTTTTTAATACTTAAATGTCAATCCATAGATGAAATGTGGATGCTTTCCATATGCTTTCAAAAGCAGCCTCAGCTCTCTCATGAGAACCTCTCCCTTTTTATGTGTATCGTTCAAAGTAAGATGGTAATTACAGCTAAATACTGCAGAGAGCTCTCCAAGATTATTAGCTCTTCTTAGACTTATCCTTTGTCAGGGAGACATGCAAATATTGCCTTGCAAAAGTAAAGTAACATGTCTTAAGGCAAGTCATGCTGATTCACCAGGTTTTCTGTTTGGGGAGGATTAAGAAATCCGCAACACTTTCAACTTAGCATTCGATCTTTAACTTCCCACCCCCATGGCTAGAATCAGAGAAGCACACAAAGATGTCAGCTTCCTGATGACAGAGTAATGGGGCTGAGAAAAAGGCAAAGTTCATTTTGGTTTTGCTCTTTAAAAGCAAGGTTTCAGAGAGCAACCTGAAAATAATTTTCTTCCATAAAAGCTTGGAAACTGGGAAGCCATAAAGCTCCAGTAGTTATATGAAACATAAATATCATGCTAAATAAGTCAGTCCTGTGATTTGAGAGTTCGAACAACGAAACCTAGCCAGAATGTCCCAGTAATGCAGGAAGAAACGTATGATGGTCCATCCCCTTCGGTAAGCAGTGCAAGTAATGCATGTTCAGAGGCTTACATCACAGGCTCAAGACAGTTCCAAACACACACTTGAACTAGAGATCTCCTACTTATTTTGTTAAAAAAAAAAAAAACAACCTCTTCATATTTTTCTACTCTGCAGGATTCTGAAACTACACCACCACACCTCAGCCAGCAGCTCTAAGTTCATGATTATTGGCCCAACAACAGAGATAAGTTATTGCTGCCATTTTGAACGAAATACACCAGGCAGGCTGCTTCCAAAGGGCACATCTTATGATTTCAGGTAACTATTTCCCTAATATTTACATTACCAGGATCTCCCCTCCCCACTCAAAACACAACTATCAAAATATTGCCCATCGTCTATCAGAAAATACAGCTAGATCTCATAAATGCACTAGCACCTGTGGGATCAAATGTTGTTACCCTGGACAAATACAGTATTTAACAACTTGGAGCAAATGCGTAGAACATGCACTACAGCAAACAGCTTGGTTATTTGGGGACACTGGCTTCAGAACCTCACTTTGTAAAGCTACACGGTAAAAATATATTGGCAGGGAACCCTATTTCAGAGTATTTCTTAAGAGAAACCCTAGCAGTAAGTTGGGTGAAATGTAACACTGTAAGAATATGAAGTAAAATGGAAATGATGCATCATTTCTTGAAGAGCTTTTTCACAAGCAGAGTAAAAGCTTAACCATAGATTACAGGCTTTTGATAGAGCCTATCATTGTTGGAAAGTGAACTAAACAGTAATAGATGGAGGTCTTCTGCAGTCAGTGGAAAAGCTCCAGACCCACAGTAGCTGCTCTACTGTTTAACAGTTACAATCACAGAAGCAGAATCACAGAATGGTTGAGGCTGGGAGACCTCTGCAGCACGGATGAAAGTTACAGTGGATTTGTGCCTGGTGATCCTCACTTCCCTCTACATGTAGAGACTGGGAACCAAAGGCAAAAGCCAGAAGCAGGCAC
The DNA here is from genome assembly GCF_000690775.1 of Eurypyga helias. Lineage (NCBI taxonomy): Eukaryota > Metazoa > Chordata > Aves > Eurypygiformes > Eurypygidae > Eurypyga > Eurypyga helias. Next base: position 2,539 of record NW_010233184.1, on the reverse strand, counting down.
TGAAACTTTCATTTACATGATTAAGATGTGTGCTAAAGTGAGCAATTTTCAGCTGCATCATCAGATTTTCTACCACAATCCAAGCAGGGTGTGGAAAGCTAATTTCACATACTCTATAACATTATCTCAAATCAAGGTACAAGTCTACTTCCTTTTCCTCCTCCTTTTCAAATAACCACTTCACCCACCTGGGCTTTTACTAATCAAAACACCTAAGCGAGAAAAAAAAAAATCTGTAAGTGTTGGCAAATACCTGACTCATCCTTAAAATACATGATGCAATTAAAGTATTTAATGGACTTATCTTCAAAAACATAGAAAAGGATCTACTGTTAAAGAACATGGATTTCTGATTTTTGCTACCATTGCAAAGTGGGAGGATGGAGCCAGGACACATGGAGGGCAAGGGAGACAAGCTTAGGTATGACGGAACTGGCCACCAGCAGTTAACAGCAAAATCATTATTTAGTTGCACAGATATGCCAAACAAAAAGGAAAAACATAAATGTTGTTTTTCAAGAGTCTCTACCCACCTACACACACAGGTAGTATTTCCTTTTATTTGCTAACGCAGACCCACCTACAGTGCAATTTACGGCAATAAGATACAATCTCTCATAAAGTATTGAGTATAATTAAAGTGTGTCTGTTATAAAGGTAAACAGAGTGTACTAGGCTAAGCTGTTCCAGATGTCTTTAGCACAAGATCGGGGACAAGATCAAACCTGCAGCTGCACATTTTCTCAGGGGTTATTTTGAAGCTTTAAAAAAAAAAAAATCACCTCTTGGTCTTGGACTCTAGCAGAACTAGTACAAGTAGAATAAACGGCATCTGCAGCTCATGTTGACACATCTTAAGAAACATAAAAGTTACACATTTCTATTTTCAAAGATCCTGAACTCCAGAGTGAAGCGTTAACCATTCAGTATCAGAGGGTTAGGAGCTAGTCTGCCAAGTTATCTGTGTCACCAGAAGTTACAGCAACACGAACCTGTTCTACTGCCTAAACAAGTTTCTTGCCGAAACACACCTACGAATGATTCAGACAAGGTGTGGAAAGACAGTTTTATATGTTACACAAAAACGCACTATTGTATTTTTCCATTCAGGCACATTCTGTATATAGAAAAGACACTAAGAAAAAAGCAAAGTCTCAGGAACTGTGTATGTATATACTATTTGCATTAAAAATTTTTAGGTAACTTAAGGCCTCTTCAGTGATTAGAGCAATACAAACCTACAGGTTTACTGTCTCAGTGTGATATTAAGTGAGCCAAAAACCAAAATGCAGAAATTGCAGAAAAAAAAGCCCCAATCACTTTATAATCCACCAATTGAGCTTATCTGGAAAAGAGTGACACACAACAAGTAGAGATGATGTTTTATACGTATAGTTTTGAAGAGTTCAAGAGTTAAGAATAACCTGTGAGAAAATGTTACATTTTTTAATACATATTATAGCAGCGAACCTGTAGATTAAAACATACCATGTAAATTCTGAAAGTTCGATTAGCACAGCTAAATTAAGTAGGGCTCTTATCATCCTACTTTTTTAAGTCTTGAGAACAAGATTTGGAACACAAGTAGGCCCATTAAAAAACTCAGAAGCCAGACCTTCCAAGGACTAAAGTATCAGCTCAAGTATTCTGGTATTGCACATAACTGTTTCAGAGTTATGGGGTTCCCACTTCAAATGACTCAAGCCTCTTTTGGATTAGCTCTAAAATAAGCCCCAAAACTTGTTAGTGATTTCAAAATGAAAAGCTGAAGTCTGTTTCTTTAGTCCGGTCTTGTCCCCAGGCTTCCCCCTGAACAGCCCCTGCTCCCAGAGCAGCCGCTCACCTGTTGCAGAACCCGGTCCAGTGGCTCAGCTTTGCCCAATCCCTCTGGTGTTAAGCCACTCACTTCGCGACACTGGTCACTTAAGTCCAAATTGTCTGCTTTCACCAGGGATTTGTGCAGCGTCCCTACCTAAAAACATGTAAGAAATGACGGACAAAAGTGAGGAACAATCGAATTAGCCCTTTTTAACAGTGCGTTCAGGCTGCAGAAGAACCAGAAAGGTGCAGTATCACGCTCCCGATAACAATCGCCACGAGAACAAGCAGTTGTCGATTTCACAAATCGAAACCTTTCGCCTCGGTTTCTCGCCCTCCCGCCCAGAAGAGCCACGCGCTCGGCTCCGGGACCCGCGGCCGGTCGCGTCAGACACCGGCGGCAGGTAGTGCCGGCTGTTGCGGGAGTTGTTCATTGCAAAGGAAAGATCCCATAATGTTAGGGCACTTTCCTGAACCTGTTTATGAAATTGATAGTCGTGTTTGTTTTATCAAACCCCGTCACCTCTAGGGGGTTCGTGTTTATGAGAGGGCTTTGGGGGAAGAAAAAAAAAAAAAGTAGGGCATAGTTTCGATTAGCCCAAGAATTAAAGGAAATCACTATTCTCTCAGAAATTATGCAAACGTTGGGTTAACCAAAAAAAAAAGTCTCCCGCAGCAGGCCGCGAAGGGTCCAACGGTTACCCCGAGACAGGTCCCACGA
>NW_010233183.1:7093-11033 GCF_000690775.1 Eurypyga helias | reverse complement strand
TTGATCCCACCATCCATGTCACTGGTTAAGATGTTAAACAGTACGGATCCCAACACCGACCCCTGAGGAACGCCGCTCATCACCGATCTCCACCCAGACATTTGAGCCATTGACCACCACTCTCTGAGTGTGACCATCCAGCCAGTTCTTTATCCATCAAGTGGTCCACCCGCCAAATCCATGTCTCTCCAGTTTAGAGACAAGAACATCATGAAACTTTGTTGGTTGCTTTTTCAGATATTCAAGCATCTACTATTTAGGTGCATAATCTTATATATAATGTTTCTGAAATTAAATCCAAATTCAAACAAAAGCCAGCTAAATGTTAGCATTCTTATGTTTTCCGATTCATCTAAACTTAGCTTGGTAAATCAAAATAAAAGAGAACATCAACACAAGTGTGTGGCCTTTGCTTTCCACTTATGACTTATAAAGAAAAACAAAACAAAACACAAGACTCCCTGAAACACCTAGATGACTTGTAGACAGACATGCAAAGCATCCATTTCAATATGTTTCAATAGAATACATCTACAGGATCTACACTGTGTTCTCACTGTAATGAAATGTTTATTCTTCTTATAAAGATGGAGAGGAAGGTTATCTTATTATGAATTTTAAGAAAGTGAGCACAGAAGCATGTCTTCTATTTGTGTATTGTCACAAAAACAGATCTCATTTCATTAATAGCATTCCATAGAAACATTATGTCACAGTATCAGCTTTTATTTTGGCTGAAAAGATGCAAATATTGTTAATAACTTCTTTTTGTCTTGAGTTAGCAAAAAATGAATTAACCCAACGTAGTAACACTACAGAAAATCACCATGAAAAAAAGAATGCTGTTATCATAATGAAACAGACACTTCAAAGATATTCTACTCAAAGCCTTTATTTCTCTGTACAACTTTGACCTGCTGACAATAAGTATCAGTTTTTAATGTATTTTGTGTTAGTACTTTGTGTCAGGAAATCCCAATGCTCTGCAACAAGCTCTCATCCTTACAGGTTAAGAAAAAGGATGAGATACTGCTGAAAGGGGCCTATTAACACTGCTGATAATACACAGTAAATCCAGTAGAGCTGGAACAATTCATTATATTGTTCCTGAGTACTTCTCTTTGTTTCCCATATGCAATCTTTGTAAAGGGCCATTTCATTTTGACTGTATTTATTTATTCTTGCTGTCTTCTGCTCTTTTCTACTTCAGTCCGTCCTGAAGTAAAACACATCCCAAGAAGTAGTTCTGCTTTGTACTCCTGATTGTCATCCAGGCACTTTATAAATACATTCCTCAGAAAACAGAGCCTTAGGCAGAGGAAGACCAACTTTTACCACGTAACTGTCTTGAGATTGCAATTTTAATGGGATTACTGCAAGAATAAAAAGAATAGTATTGAAATTGTTCTTAACTATGAGGAGACTAATACATCTGAAAAAGATCTATGAGGTAACTGTTTCAAAGTTTGAAATTACTTTTATTTATTTATTTATTTATTAATACCAGAATTTGCTCCTGGAGGGAAGAGCAAAAGACTATTTTCCATGGTTTTCTCCAACCTCAGCCCCTAAAGAAAAGTTTTGAAAGAGCTTGCAGCACCATTTCAAGCTCAAGTATATCCAGTTCCTTGGAATGGTCCTCTAGTAGGCATGCATGGTTGCATCTCCTCAACCTTGGAAGATTCTGACATTTGAGTCTGTGTGTTAAACATAGTATCTCAATTTCTGAAACAAGGCTGGAGAGTGACTTTACCAAGAGATGTGTTCAGTATCCCCTGCAAATATATGATTGAGAACACTGAAAAATAACAAATCTTTTTTTCATCATATAAGTCAAAGGTACATCTTCTTTTATTGTGTTCTATAGGAGTGAATATTACCTGCAATATTTTGGTAAAACAAAAAAAAACCCAAAACCCAAAAACCACCACCACCACCAAAACCCCATGAATAACAAGAATAAAACATTTAAAGCCATGAGAATCTCTGGAAAGTGAAACCTAAATGCACACAGCCTCGAAGACTAAAAAAATTGAAAGACAGGTTTAAAGTCATGTGAGTTCCAAGCACTTCCACTGACTGCCAAGTGGCTTCCTCCCCAGTGCATTGGCTGTTCTGCTGCCATCTGAGACACCAGTTTTACTCTGTGCTTTATAATGCTAGTGGAAGTGCCTAGCACTTCAATGTGGAGTTCACATAATGCCTGAATTTCTCTTCTTTGGCTGAAACACAAAGGGAAATCTTAGTTACCCAGAGTTATCTGTAAACTTAGTGGAGTGAAGTAAATGACTCCAATGTTTACCAAGACCTGGATTGCCTTCAAAAAAAAGATTATTTCACTCTTGGCTCACAGCAGAGGGCACAGATGACTTCATTAAATCATGAGAATAAGACAGAAAGAATTTTGGTTTCAGTGTCTATAAGTTAGGTATGATAGTTGTTACATTTCAGACTTGCAGATCTTTTTTTTAGCCGTGATGCCAAGGAGCAGATGTATGTGTGATCTGGTTTATGTTCCCATTATAATCATCAAGCTCTACTCACTGGACCTGAGAGGTTGACATACGTGATGTGTCACCACCAGTGGGATATGCATGCCTATCCATAGCTTTTTCATGTCATTTTAGGTGCTGCTTTGCACCCTTGGCATCTTGGTAATACTCTAGAAAGGCACAAGGCTTCCTGACATCCCCATCCAGAAGTTTGAGATGAACAAGGGCATTCTAGACAGCAGTAGATACTAATTTGCAGAGTAGCGAAACCTTGCCCTGAATGCCTGCGTTAGAGCAACCTGAAGCACTCTTCAGTTTTATTGACTGTGTTGATGAGACTCACAGACTATTAGCGGAAGCTCAGCTCACTGGTCGATACCTGTTTATAGACATTTCAACATGATGTGTAAATATGGAGCTGAATCCCATCAAAGACTCACTTCAACACACAGAGGTGTTCAGTGAAACCCTCTTAAAATATCTGAAGCATCCACATTGGGCTGGCAGGTATGATAATTCATTGATGGAAAGCCTGCACTCTTCCAGACTTGCAGCTGGAGGCCGGGTGGGATACCTTAAGGCATCTCAAGTAGCACTAGATGCTGGTACATAGGCAGAGGAATCAAGCTGTCACTCCTGTTCTCCATAAAGAAGCTGGAGTTCTCACCTCACTGACTTCCTCTGAAGATGAACATTTAACCAAAACTTTGAAGATGACAAGACAAAATAGGTACGACAGAAGATTGAATTGGCATTTCTAGGGCTGCTGGAGTAGAGCAACATCTAACTTGATGCTTAAAATGCAAGTCCTCTCAATCTGAACACAGTTTAAATGATCCCCTGTAATATATTTCATTTAAATCCTTCTCACCAGCAGCATGAGATAGCAACATGAAAACCTGCAACTCACAAGCAGTGGAACGAATGACTGAATGGGTTATAAATGATTCATTTATTTCTTCATTCAGAATTATGTTTTCTTACCACCTGCTCAAAGTACTCTGTCATCAGACACACTTATTTGGCCTTTAAAATTCATTCTCTGATGAAACTGGAATGAAAATATAGCAGAAATCACTGAAACATTATTGTACAGCATGTTAGAAAGAGTATGCAGCCTATCAATCTGTGGTGATAAGAACAAAAGTATTTTTCTCTTCCACAATGTGAATAACAGAGTTGTTTAACTTTACATTTGTTTGTGAGCCAAAACCTTTAAATCCCTCCATTTCAGAATGCAGATGGAAGTTTTATCTTCTTATCTGCTGGTTCAGTGTGGTACAGAGTCTGAAAAAGAAATAGCAGCTCTGCCTGCACAGGTATTTTTGCACATGCTTTAATTCAGAAGACTGTAAATTACGACGTTGCCAATCATACGAATTTTCATAACTCTGAGTAACATGTTAGGAATCTATGTTAGAAGCTTTCAAATAGTTACCCCGAAACAT
>NW_010233183.1:0-7062 GCF_000690775.1 Eurypyga helias | reverse complement strand
TATTAAAATAAAGCATAAAACTTAATTCCTGCAATGTTTATCTATCAGAGCAACTGCTACGCATACAAAAAGTATAGGACTCTACTCCATAGGAAGTAGGGATGCTGAATATATTTACTTACACTTAAAATGACACTTCAAAATCAAATTATTTTGGTAAGAAGGATGAATGGGCTTAGCTTCTCAAACCCCAGCTCAGGAGAGTTGTCTAAATCAAAGTTTTGTATTTCAGCTGGCCAATATTTCTTAATTAATTGTTTTGCTTTGTTTTTCCCTGTAAGTTACACGAGTGAGAAAGAATGTACACGGAAACTAAGGGCTGTGAGAAGCCAGTGACAAGCACATAACAGAGAAGGTGGCAGTTAGCTTCCTGCACGGCTTTGATAATGTACCTGAATCATGAAAAGAAACACTCTGCATATTCAGCTGATGATTTCTTTGTGGCAGAGATATTGTGTATCTCCACTCATGCTGAAGTGCAAGGTATTTTTGTGATGCAGGCCACTGCACCCAGACTTCATTGCTTTTAACTAGGAGGTGAAAGGCTATTCCTGGATTATCCATACTCTTCCTATGCTTCAGTATTTTAATGAAACCTTCCCAAAATAACAGGTGGGAGAAAAAAACCTCACAATCACCAATCAGGGGTGTGTCACTGCTTTCAGGGAGGCCAGGTTTTTCTCTAACCCTGTACCTCTCATGGGATGTCCTATTATGATATTGGGAGCTTTTAACATTTTCCTCAGGACTCTGGCACAGTTGCATGTTTAAACCTTGGTACTGAAAAAATGTCTTAAAAGGCCAGAACATGAACTGTTTTCCGAGTTTTAACATAAGAAAAAGCAATGTGCTGTAATTCCCCTCCCACACTTTCAGATCTCATCCTTTATTGATATTCGGCCAGGTGTTAGGTTAATTTTGCATAAAAACAGTAACTTTAAAGGGTTCTTTTAAAAAGAATAAAATGAAATAGAAAGAGAAGACTGAGTTGATTTTCTCTGCTGTCACTGGGCCTGATGCCCATTTCTTGTCTTTTACTTTTTAATTTGTTAATTCTAATGAAAAAGTGTTTGCATGACAAGTTTAGGATGCTTTGGCATTACAAAGCTTAGGACAATCTCATTTTTTAGAAAAATTAACAAAGAGCACCCACTCTAAGATTGTTCAATGGATACTGTAAATGAATGAGACATTTATTTTTGTGCCAGTTCAACTACCAGTGTTGACAAGATTTGCATATATTTTGGCTAGTGCACTTGCACAAGGTGGTAATAAAATAGGCCTTTTATATCTGAGTCTAATTTACTTCAGTTACTCATTAAAAATGTGTTTTCATGTGAAAGGGATTTCAGTAAAGGATACTTTGGAAACAGCAATGTCACAGAAATGCTTGCTATTTAGCCAGTATCATGCATTCTTCCACTGAGAAAGAACATTTTTTGGAGAAGAACGTCTCAGGTTTTATGAATATAAAATTCCTCTTTTGCTTTTTTAATCACTGTTAGGTTTAACACTGCAGGCTTAAATATCATGTTTATTAGTTGCTGCTACCAGCTGTATGTTTTTTAAATAACACACAATGTGGAATTAAAAAAACCAAACCAAACCAAACCAAACACCTAACCCTCACTGCATATTTTACCATCTTCAGTGACATTATCTACCCACAGGCTACTTTCAGGAAGGCAGAAATGTGCTTTTACTCTACTAAATATTATTCAGGGTAAAGTCCTTTTCACAAGTAGTGGTGCTGGTATAGCTGAAGGTGTGATTTCAAACCAATTTTCTTTAAATGTGTAGAAAATTCTGTCAGTAAAATGCTTCATGAGCAGTACTTTGGTTTTAACAGGCTCATACCATTACATTTTATTACACATTAGGAACGTCCTTGAACTAAACAAACCAGAAAAAAAGGCAACAAGAACAGCTCAGTTCAAGACTAAGTATTTGTCAAACCTGAATAAAAATATCTGCCCAGTATCACATGAACACACACTGAAGGATCAGGTTTATGGTTTTATTGTACTTCTTAAGTCTTGGGTTTGTTCCTGTTCAAATTGTCTTGAGAAGATATAGGACTGCTAATTCAGACATAAAGAGCAATTAAAAGAATCCTCCCTTTCTTTCAGTTACCTTGTCTCCTTACTGAAGGAAAAAATGCAGAGGATCTAGCTTCCCCACCACAGCAATACAGAGCTTCTGCAATACTAAAGCCATTTCCAAAGAATTAACGCAATTTTTCTTGAGACATATTAAACAATGTCTCTTAGTGACAAATGCATTTCAGTCATACATACAACTTTCATTTTTTAAAATATGAAATTAAATGAAAAAAGGTGATTAACCACCAACCTCTGAGAAGCTGAATTAATTTTTCATGAACCGCAGCTATCAAACCAGGCATAAACAGAAAATAATTCTACCCTGAAAAAACTCCAGCTATTTCTTACAAGTAGAATGCCAAAATATGGCAATGTTAATACTCTTACATAGGCTAAGCAGAACCAGTGTCTATAAGAAGCTCCAACATTACAATCGGCTTAATGTGTAGTAATATGCCAGTCACAGAAAAATCAGAAACTGCCTCAAACTGCATTCCCTACTTTTAAAGCAGGTAGCAGCTACTGCCCCACTTACATCAGCTGAAATGCAATTGTATTTGCCAGTAATTTTAAGAATTACGGCACAAACTCTCATTAATGATTCTGATGTGTACTAATTTGGGTAAGTATTATGACAAATCAGACAAGATAGCCAGCAACTAAGCACATGTGAAATATGTGTTTCTTGTAACTAAAATAATATTTAGCTTTGTAATTAAAATCCTAGAAGAGAGACAAAGTTATTATGAAAATATATAGCTTTAATTTGCAGACATATAAACACTTTTGGTACATTACAGACATATGATGCCAGAAATCAAAATAATCAGTTTTAAGCATAACACTAATTTATCTTATTCACACAGAGAAATTTGATGTAATCATCATACAAAAGATAGTTCTCAGCTCTTAAAATGAAGTGAAAGTGATACATCACCAATAAACCTGCTGCTTTGTTGCAGAGGATACAGCAAAGAATAAATTATCAAGAAAATATGCCACCAGACTTACAAGTTAGATTTTGGAACCAATCCAAAATCAAAGCCAATGAAAAGGAGCCAGGAATGGTCGCCAAAAGTCAGAAACAAGAACTTTCACATGAAATACCAACCCAGAAAGGAGCAACAGTCAGAATAAACTAAGTCCTATAATTCCTTAAAATACAAAGCGATTTTTGTTTTCATCTGGCAGATCAGATTCAAAAGTATCACATGAAAAAATCTATTACACAACCAAACGGATGGAGTACTACTGACAGATTGCTCAAAGTACAAAAAAATATCACCCCTTCTGTGACAACTAAAGATTTAGCTATTCCCTTGCTTCCTTGCATCTGGCATGTTTACGAGGATGAGCATGGGGTTCTGTCATTATTTGCTGCAGGAAGTATTAAATATAATTTTTCCATAAAAATGACCAGCAGATTGCTGGAGCAAATGACAGTGTGGGTGAAATCTGAAGCAAATGAACGATGATATGTCACAGCAGTTCAGATTCTCAATAAAATATCTTGCATTCTTGCTCAACAGGAATTGCACTTCTTGTTAATGCCTTTTCTATCCTACTGTATAAGCTTTACTTGTGAGGTAATAAACATTCTGGTTTTTTCTTTTTTTCTTTTTTTTTTTTTTTAATTACTAGTGCATTTTAACGTCTTTATTATTTTAATTATACATACATTGCAACAGACATTTCTTTTTTTTTTGTGGTTAAATGTCTTTATGCCAATATGGATTTTATATTAAAACCAATATATTCAAAATATACTCTGTGTTTATCTCACGGACAGTACCTCGAACAGTTCCCTGCTCAGGAGCATCTGATGCCCTCTTGTGGTTAAAAAGACTTTTAAAACGAGTTCAAAGAATCGTCTTACCTTCCCCTTTTTTATGATCACTGATCTTTCTGATTTATGAAAGCTGCAAATGATGTCCATGTTTTTATAGACAGGGTGCTAGCTGTTAGTTACTAAGGTTTCATAAAAAAAGCTGTACACTGAATTTGAGTTTAAAAAACTGTAAACAGTTATTTACAATTATATTATTAAGTTATAAATTAGTGGTCCTTCATTGCAAACCCTGTCAATACAACCCCCGGCTAGGTGTTTCAGAGTTGTCTGAAGTTTTTCAGATGCTGGATTTATCCACAAAGAAACATCAAATGTTAGAAATCTCCATTGGTTTCTTCTCCAACATGTGCAGGTGGATTCTTCCATTTAATGGGATTTGTACTTCCAAGTTTTCATCTGCTCTGTGATGCTTTTTCCCTTTTCTCAGACAGATGTAAATGCCCATTCCTGTTACTAAAGCAATTGAACTCAAGCTTATTATTGACAGAGCTACCAAGGTAGGCATGCAGGATGCAGACTCCATTTTTTTATGTGTAGGCTCTATTGATATTTGTGGCTGCTTTTCTTCTATACTGATATCGGGCTCCTTTCTTAACAAACTTTCAATGTAGCTTTCATTGCTAACAGTGTCATTGACAAAAAGGTTCACCATGACAGTGGAATGGAGAGGTTCTGGATAGCCATGATCACTAACTTTTACAAGCAGCCGATAGAGGCCATAGTCATTTTGCATCAGTGACTCTTCCAAGGTGATATTACCAGTTTTAGGGTCAATCCTAAATGACTCTGGTCGAGGGCCTCTTCTTCCTATGATGCTGTAAGCTATGACTGCATTCATGCCAGTGTCCTTATCAACAGCATAGACCTCAGTGATGGGAGAGCCAGGAAGGGTAGAAGGAAGGACCAGCAAATAAGACATGTTAGACTGAGGAAACAAGACCAAAGGGGGGTTGTCATTTATGTCCAGAAGAAGGATAGTTATTTTTGCAGTAGAGGACAGGGCAGGATCACCACCATCAACGGCTTCAATCCACAGAATGTAGGAGCTTTGCTGCTCCCTGTCCAGGGACACTTTAGCTCTCAAAACTCCTTTTCCAGTATCTATAACAAAAATATCACTTCCATTCAGAACTGAAAGGGCAACCCATCCATTCTGCCCTGCATCAGCATCTGTGACACTTATAACTCCAATTTCACCAAAACCTGGGAAGTTTTCTGGCACAAAAAAGCTGAAATCCTTATTGATAAATCTTGGACTATTATCATTTTTATCCAACACAGTGATGGTGACAGTGGCTATTGATTCTCTGGGAGGGAACCCAGAATCTACTGCTTTGACAGTGTATCTGTATTTCTCTTTTTCTTCTCTGTCCAATTGGGTGGAAACCGTAAGAACTCCTGTGGTTTTATCTAAAGAAAAATAGGAAGGGGCATCAGGCCCCAAAAAATAGGACACTTGCCCTCTTTCTCCACTGTCAGCATCTGTAGCGTGCAGTTTGGTCAAGAAAGCATTGGGAATGTTGTTCTCCTCAATAGATAATTCTATCAGCTGTTGAGAGAAAACTGGTGAGTTGTCGTTGTCATCCAGAACCTGTACTTTGATTATTTTGTTGACATGAAATCCTTCTGAGTTCCACGCAACTACAGAGATTTCATACAGCTGTTGCGTCTCATAGTCCAAAGGCTTTATGGTCTCTAGCAGGTATTCATTGTTGTATGGCTTGTACGGTGAAAGTCTGAAAGGCCCATCACCATCCAAATAGCAACTGACTTTGTATTTTTCATCAGGATCTTTGATGGTAAAAAATGCTATCGGTGTGTTGATAGGCTCCAGTTCCTTTAAGTACACTACTCCTTCCGCTTCATTAGCTATGAAACGAGGGACAATTTCAGGTGGCCTCATCATGACTTTGATGATAGTCACTAACACTGTGATCACAGCAGGGATACAACCTGGACCATTGCCCAGTATGATCAGCCTGTGGAGCCTTGGAGTGTCCCCATCAACTTTACTGGAGAGCGTGATGGCTCCTGTGCTTTCGTCCAGATGGAACAAGTCTCTGGATAGCTGGGGGACCTTCTGGCTGTAGGAGTAGGTGATCTGGGCATTGGATCCAAGGTCCATGTCTACTGCATGGACAGTGGCCACGTGTGTCCCTAAACTGGAATTCCCATAAAGGGTGATGTTGAGCTGCGAATCACTGAACTGGGGGCAGTTGTCATTGATGTCGCTGATGCCAATAGTGAGGGTGGCACTGCCCACGAGCGGAGGAGTCCCCCCATCCTCGGCAATGATTACTGTGACATATTCCCCCTGCGTCTCCCTGTCCAGAGCCCCCATAACAATCAGGTAGGGAGTCCTCTCCCCGTTTTCATTCTCCTCTACGTCCAGGGTGAAGACACCGTAGTTTTCTCGCAGGCGGTAGGTCTGCACACCATTGGTGCCCACATCGGGGTCAAAGGCAGGGTGCTCGATAGCCAGACGGGTGTTCACAGGTGCATTCTCGGGCACCGAGAGGCGGATGTGGGGCACAGGGAAGCGGGGTGCATTGTCGTTGACATCCCGGATAGCAATTTTTACCTTCACCAAGCGGAAGTACTCCTGCGGCAGCACCAGCACATCCAGCAGCAGCAGGCATGACTCCGATGAGGCTGAGGATGAGGAGACAGCAGCTTCTCCCCCGAAGACGGTGGCCCCACTGCTCTCCATGCACAGAGCTTCCCGGTCTATCTCCACAGCCGAGGTGTGCAGCTCCCCAGAGCGGTTGTCCAGCTGCACATACTGTCCCCCCAAGCCATGGGAGGCCAGGGTGAAGGAAAGTGGGGGCTGGGGGGCTGCAGGGCGCTTTTCGAGCCGAGGCCGAGGGCCCGGCCGGCCGATGAGCACCCCAGCCGGCAGTCCCTCGTTGAGGCTGTAGAAGAGCTCGGTGGCGCGGCTGTAACTGGCAAAGCAGTTGAAAGGTCCAACGAAGAGCAGGAAGAGGAGCAAGTGCTGGAGAGAGAGAGACACAGGGATGTGGGGAGGGGATGGTGTTAGAGGAGTGGAGGCAGAAAGCAGCCACCCCCTGCCCACTGTCGCCCTCCTTGCCACTGGGAACGGGGAGTGTGGCA
>NW_010233182.1:0-2774 GCF_000690775.1 Eurypyga helias | reverse complement strand
TTCAGGTAGTTGTAGAGAGCTATAACGTGTCCCCTGAGCTTCTTTTTCTTCAGACTAAACACCCCTAGTTCCCTCAGCCGCTCCTCACAGGACTTCTGCTCCAGACCTTTTCCCACCCTTGTTGCCCTTCTCTGGACATGCTCCAGTACCTCAATATCTGTCTTGTAGTTAGGGGCACAAAACTGAACACAGGACTTTAGATGTGGCCTCACCATTGCCCAGTACTGGCATATAATGCCTGCCCTGGTCCTGCTGGTCACACTGTTCCTGATGCAGTCCAGGATGACACTGGCTTTCCTGGCCACCTGGGCACACTGCTGGCTCATATTCAGCCAGGTGTCAACCCACACCCCCAGGTCCTTTTCCAGCAGGCAGCTTTCAAGCCACTTGTCCCCAGGTCTGTAGTGTTGCAGGGGGCTGTTGTGGTCCAAGTGCAGGACCTGGTACTTGGCCTTGTTGAACCTCATAAAATTGGCCTCTGCCCATTGATCCAGTCTGTCCAGTTCCATCTGGAGAGGCTTCCTACCACTCAAAAAGCTATTAACTCAGAGCTGTTTTGGATATATTTTTTAATTTAAAAGTTTTATCATCTGTTTGTTAGAACAAGTTCTTTAGTTGGAAGAGTTATTTGAAACATTTGTCAACACACCTCTGAAACAGATCAGAAATTTCTTAAATTACGTACCTCCTGAGAACCAAAAAAATATTTAACATAGAGGAAGAGGGATGACATTTGGGATGCTTATTTTTTGTCTTTTTTTCCCCTGTATAGCAAAAATGCTCAATAGCTTGAAATAAACCTCAGTGAATGAAAACAGATTTTCAATTGGCTCTACTGAACAGTTAAAATAGGGTGATGCTAAAATCCAGGTTATTTTGGAATTACTGAGCCAGCACTGCTCTCTTAGAAACATACAGGTTCCTCAAGATCAGAACCACTGGCACTGGTAGATTAGATCTGAAAACATGGTCCCGCTACACTGTTCTCAGGAGACCCTGACTGGAGTTCTGCATCCAGTTCTGGGTTCCCAAGCACAAGAAAGACATGGACCTGTTGGATCAGATCCAAAAGAGGGACAGGAAAATGATCAGAAGGCTGAAAGACCTCCCCTATGAAGAAAGGCTGAGACAGTTGGGCTTGTTCAGCCTGGAGAAGAGAAGGTTCAGGGACACTTTATTTTGGTCTTTCAGTATGTAGGGAATTTACAAGAAACATGGAGAGACACTTTTCACCAGGACCTGTACTGACAGAACAAGGACTAATGGCTTTAAACTGAAAGAGATAGATTGAGATTAAATACGGAAGAAATTTTTTACGATGAGGGTGATAAGGCACTAGAACAGTTTTCCCAGAGAAGCTGAGGATGCCCCATCATTAACAGTGTTCAAGGTCAGATTGGATGGGGCTCCAAACAACCTGATGTAGCAGAAGGTGTCCCTGCCCATGGCAAAAGAGTTGGGCTGGATGATCTTTAAGGTACCTTCTAACCCACTAAAGCACTGTTATTCTACGAAAACCTGCAACATGATTTTGTGTTACATTGATGATCTATGAAAACCAGCTGAATAACCCTTAATTGACAAATCTATGGTGAAAACTCAAACAAATCTCTCCATATGCATTCTGATTGCAACCACTCAGGGCTCCAGTGATGTTAAATATTAACAAGTCACTTAAAAATAATGGCTCTATATGTGTCCTCTTCATAGTTAAGCTCCAAATGTTTCCTGATGGGTAAATGAATGTAAGCAAATAAAATGAAATTGCAGTATTTTAGAACAGATGTGTTCATATAATTTATCTGTGAGTTTTACACTTCCATTTAGATTGCTCATTGCCATACATGGTGAAAGAATTTGCCCTTTAGAGCACCCAAATTGAGGATTCTTCACCTAGCTGACCAAAAATCTTGTATTTGACAACGGGAGTATTGACACTGGGAGAAGGCTTTCTGCTGGCAGCTGGCACAGCATGTGCCCAATATTATTCCAGGTTATTGACTTCCTGACCTGGAGATTACATGAAATAACTACCGTAAACAGTCATACTGAACAGTTGCCTCAGAAACTTGCCCATTTGCTTTTTGAACCTATGACATGTTTTGCCATCAGCAGTGTCTTCTGGCAGTTCATTTCAGAGCTGAAATATACAACATGTGCAAAGTGTTTCTTATTTCTGCTACTTAATAATAATTTGTTGTTCTTTATTTCTGTTTATAAGACAAGACATGGTTTATATGGTCTCCCTATTATTTTATAAATGTCACGGACTTATGCCATTTCTTGCTTCAGTCATTTCTCTTCCAGGTTCAAATAACCAAATACTTTGAATTGAGTTCTATTTGTCTGGTTTTGGTTTTGATTTTGGTTTTTTCCACCATGATTTCATACCTATAAAAAATTCTTACAATCCTTTTGTGTTCCCTTCATAGTTGTACTACAACTTTATAGAGATATTTGGACAAGAACAGCATACAGTATCCAAAACAGCATCACAGATTTATGGAGCTGTCTAATAATGTTTTCTGTTGTGTTATCTGTTCCTTTCTAAGAATGCCCAGTAGTCGAGTTAACTATTTTTCACTGCTGCAGGTGGACAAATACCAGGCAGAGAACTTCTGCACTGATTCCTGACACCTCTGATGACTATTAACACATCACTGACAAATTGTGTTCACACGGCTAGGGTTGTTTTTATTTCAATAGGGTTGTATTTTATTTTATTGTTTTTATTCCTGTTTTATTATTCCAGGAATGGCTGAAAAGCTGCCTGG
>NW_010233181.1:0-10162 GCF_000690775.1 Eurypyga helias | reverse complement strand
CTGTTGAGTCAAAGTTCTTTGTTTCGTACCTTTCATTTGTTATTCTCCATTCACCTGCTGGTGACAAGTTGCATTCATTAGAGATTAATTTGTTAACGTTTGGTCCTGAAGTGTAAGTTTTATTCAATGGATGCAAAGTGATAACTTGATATTAATATTTATATAATTAATATTTTATTAGTTGGTAATTGAAACATTCTTCAGCAAATAGCTTCAGTGGTCTACTCAACATTTCTGAATTATTACACTCTAAAACTCAATTCTACAACCTATTAAAGCATCCATGTGTACTGTCACTCTACTATATTAAATGGGTTAATTTAGAAATAAGGCTGAGGAAAGATGAAGTAAGATGTCTTAGCCCTTGCCTGTTTAGAAAGGACAGATCTGTGGTGGAGAAAGAAAAAACCAAATATGTCTATCATTTTTTCCTTTAAGATTCTTTTTTTAATCTTCTGCATCACTTTAAAACATGGTTATTTCCTCTAATTTAAAATTTACTCTCAACATAAAATGCCTAAATGCCAAGTAATTTTTACTGAATTTACATTACTGTAACCAGGTCTCCTTGGCCAGACATATTTAACAACTGTACAACCGGCAACTGGAAAATATCCATATTTCAGCTTGTTCTGCACAAACATGCATCTGTACATCATAAACCAGTATCTTAGCAAGATACAAAATGCACATGAATACAGCTGTATCCTTGAAAGGTCTTTGAGTGAGTAACCCATCACTGTTACAGAAGCATAGAGTGCTTTCAGGTCTTAAGTATGTGGTGTGCTTTGTAACTGAATGCATGTGTGCGTGCGTGCGTGCGTGTGTGTGTGTGTGTGTGTGTGTGTGTGTGTGTGCATTTATATATACATATACATAGGGGGATTAGGGATTGCCTTGATGGGAGTGCTTAAAAGACTGACAAATCAAACCAGTTAAAAAAGTTAAAAGAACACTTTATTGGATTGACATTCATTGAGTACACATGGACAGTAGTTAGTTTTTAATTAGTACCAATCATTGCATACACAAACAATTAGTCCTCAGCTAGCTTAGTTTTGATCAGTGGTGACTATACAACACCAGGGGTTTGATTCTGGCTACCAGTATTGACTGGTGGCCTCAATCCTCAGTGGTCTTAATCATGGAGGTTAAAATCATCAGGCCTGAGAGCTGGAAGAGAAGAACATATCATCTTTTTTCTTCTCTTTCCTTTTTTTTTTTTGTTTTTAATATTGCTTTCATCCTTAAAATAAAAGGAGAAGATCCATCTGTTTCAGGCCTGGTTAATTTATTTTTCTGCTTTTGTCAGATGTCTCTCTTGCTACTTCTATATCCTCAGTTGTTGAATTGTACATTCTACTGCATACTTGTTTTCTGCACTCTGCTTGAGCAGCTGCACCACCAGTATTGTTACTATGAGCAAGTATTAATTATAGCTTGCTTAATCATCATCTGCTTTACCCCAGCTCCCTGCTTTGACTACAGAAGCATTATGGATCTCCTTCTCTGGGCTTAAGGGAAGGCAGGGACTCCTGGGGTGTCCAGACTGCTGTGCCAACCTTGTCCCAGCACTCCCAGGTCATGGCTACTCTGAATGTTGAAACAGAGAAAGCTTTCATTCAGTAATAAAATGAATATATTCAAAATCATCCTTAGATTTAGAAACCAATAGCTGGTCAAGAATTTCTCCTACATAATTTCACTAGAAAGAAAGATTGTTCTGCCTTCACATCCACCTTAATTCTATACCTTTTCTTCTCAGTTTACTTTTGTATTTCTATATCCCTTGCATTTTAATGTCTTTTGTCGCATTTGAAGAAAGTCGCAAATAGGTGAATAGACATTCCTATATACATATATCAGATATTCTCCAAAGAAAGATATGATACATTTGTATCATCTGAGTTGGATGAGCTTTTTAGATCCTCAATTTAAGAAATGTTTTATCTTCATAAATTAGTCTTTGGGTTGTTGGTTTTTTTTTTTTTTTTGGTTGATTGGTTTGGGTTTTTTAAATTTTATTTTCTTCTGGCCTACTTCTACTGCCCACTATCACTGGTCAGTATCTAAGAAAGATTACAGAATATCTTAGGTATGAATACACTACAGAAAAGCACCTTTTACAGTTATGACTTCTAAGCATACATTGAATAGTGATTTTATTTTAAGTGTTCTTGTTTTCAAGTAATATCAGATTGATTTAGTCTTGATGTAGTCGTCTTCACTCAGGAAAGTATTTTGTCTTTTACGTTTCGTGATCCTATTGTTGGTATGTTATTTAAAAGTAATTATATGTTTTGTAAAGTAGATTTTTATGAAAACCTGCTTGCATTTCTCCCAATGTTTTATAATTTAGTCCTTTGAAAATGTCAGACTCCTGCAAAGAGGAATGTATGTTGAATAATCTTTCCTGTCTTCCATGGTGTCATTTCCTAAGACACGAGTGTTGCTTTTCCAGTGTAACATTTTGCCAGCAACTTGCTTTTCTAAGTTTTTAACTTTCTAAGATGCTACTCATTGCCAGAACTCTGTTGTTAATCTTAAAAGACCATCGGTGTCATTTATGTTTCTAGTAGTTCATATTTAATTCATGAGTGAGCAGTAGGAAAAAACATTCTGTGTGATTCAACATTTAGAATCCAGTGCTGTTGGCATACATTTTGTGGTGACTTTCATGAAAGGTTATTCTAAAATTATTCAGAAAGTGTATGAAAATAGATAGCAGATAGGGTAACGGGAAGGTGTATAAAGATGGAAAGTTGGTGGTGTGAAATACAGTACTGTGGATGAACAAAAACCAGAAACAATCCTTTTCCATATATACTCAAAATGCTTTCAGGGCATTTGCAATTATCTTACACACAGCTGTTGTGGTCTAGCCCTTTCAGGAAATTAAGCACCACCAGTCACTCTACCACTCCACCCTCTGTCCCTGGTCCCAGCAAGTAAGGGTCAGAAGAAAAACAAGGGAGGCTCATAAAAGTTGAGATAAGAACGATTTAATGGATATAAATGAAACTTAGGGAGTTAATAACAATGCTATTGATAATAAGTAATTAAAAGAACAGAGAAACAGAACACATGATGCAGGATCTCACCACCTGTGGACAGACACAGCCAGGTTCCAGGCAAGGCAGAAAAATAAAATCCAAAAACCCTGACACCCACCCCACCAGCAAAAAAAAAAAAAAAAAAAAAGAGGGAGAACCCCCCTTCTTCTGAGCCCGGGAATGGAGAGCAGGGAGAACGAAAAAAACAACACTCCTCCCCCCCACCCCCGACACACATCTTCCCAGAACAATTTCCCTGACAAAAGATGCTACTTCTCTGCTAATCACCCACCGTGATATCTGAACAAAGACCACATTGTTGGAAAAAAAATACTGTCTTAGGGCATGCTTTTCTTCTGTTTTCACTAACAAATATTTAGTCCCATAATGCATCAGATCTGCCCAGTCATCTGGATGAAAAATTACATAGGAAATCCAAAAACCCCCCCCAAAAAAAAAAAAATCCCACAAGCAACTCGGACTGGGTTGCCAGCCAGAAACTCTTCATGATTGGCTTTGACAGACTGTGAAATTGTCAGAGTGTGATCTGAATTTTTCAAGGCATCATTAAAACGATATTCTAACTTGAAATTCCAAAACGTTCTAAGTGACTCACTTTTTAAAACTGACACACTTCAGTCCCAAATCTGTTTATTAAACACTTCAGAGTATCAATGAAATAAAATTTGAATATACTTAACTTGCAGCTTTTCCACATGCCTTGGATTTTATTTTTCTGTTAGAAACAGTCTTCCTGGATGGAATAAAATATCTATGTCCTTAATTATATACAAGAGTAAACCACAAAAGTATGTATTCTTCTCCCATTTGTCTGTCTGTTTACAAGAATGTTCTCATGTGAAATTGGTATACAAATGACTTAAAGATGGAGACACCTCCAAGAAACTGGATTATTTTAATTCCAAAGTATGTACTTTCTAATGTTGTTTTCCTAATTGTGCGCCCATGTGCATTTAAGTACTTTGCAATTGGAAGTGTTGTGTAATGACAAAACAGGATACTTAAACTATCAGTTTTAACTACAGTAGTACAAACTTGTTCCATGCCTCTCATGACATGTCACTGCTCATAGTTGTTTTCTCCTGCTATTACTACACTGCAAATGCAAAATAATATAACAAGCAATAGAAACATAGGTTACATACACTTAGATTCTATGAAAGAAAAATATAAAAGGGGATAATTGATCTATTATAATGTACACATTCTGAATGAGGTTCTATTTTAATGGTCACAAAATTAAAAATGAGAAGAATTTAGCCATACAAAACTCTATGGTACCATTAGATCTTAAACTGAGACAGCAGTCTTTGACGTCCATCTTTTTAAATATACAGAGGGAACATACTGTGCACTGTAGAACTGTTACCTCAAGACATAATTCCGGGTATATTTTCTTTTTCAAATAAAATTGCATGTAACATGTAGTTTGCATTCTGCAAGATCCCAAGAAGTGAAAGTAAGGTTTTGTATATGGCAAGATTTTAAATAATTAAAAACAAAGCTACCAAAATGTACTGGGTTTGGCTGTGATAGAGTTCGTTTTCCTCACAGTAGCTAGTATGAGGCTATGTTTTGGATTTGTGCCAAGAAGAATGTCCACAACATACTGATTATTTCAGTTGCTGCCGAGCAATGTTTACATTAAGCCAAGGACTTTTTCAGTTTTTCATACTGCACCTGTGTTCCCAGCTCCTTCTCTACAAGAGGCTGGGAGTGGGCACAGTCAGGGCAGCTGACCCAAACTGACCAAAGGGATATTTCATTCCATAAAACATCATGCTTACTGTATAAACTGGGGTATGGGCTTGGGGTTTGGCTCTCAGGACTCTCAGCTCTCTTAGGCTCTGGCTCACTCTCTCGTTCTAGCTTTTGATGCTCAGGGACTAGCTGGGTACTGGCCAGCAGGTGGTGAGCAGTTGTATCATTTGGGGTTTTTTTTCATCCCATTATTTTCATTACATATTATTTTAAGTAGTAATATTTAATTTTATGTTATTTTTGATGATATTAGTATTATTTGCATTGTTAGTATTATTAGTGTTGTGACTATAATTAACATCATTATTTTATTTCATTTATTTTCAATTATTAATGTTTTCTTATCTCAGCCCATGAGTTCTCTTGCCTTGTCATCCGATTCTCTGGCCCATCTGACTGGGGGAGCAGGGAGGTGAATGAGTGGTTATGTCATGCTTGGCTGTTGAATAGGGTTAAACAACAACTCAAAATTTTTCACTGTTAGATGAGATATAATAGTACAATAAAGAAAACATCAGTGTCAACTCAAAAAAGCAGTCTTGGAAAAGTAGCTAACCAAATTTTTGTTGAAATATGTATCATACTGTTCCATTAAAAAGGCACAGCTTGCGATAGTCTGTCTATAGTGCTTTTTTCATAATGAATAAACAACAAAAGGTACATAGTGTAATTTGTTACAGCTAGTATAACTTTAAATTAGGAAGGTGATTTTTCAGAAAAATTTTATTACACAAAAAGTATGAGATTTCAAGCAAACTGCTTCATATATATGCTTCTTTTTCTTTATGCATTTTATTGCTGACAAATGGCATTAACAAATTCCTTACTAGCACATTTGATAAAATCTTATTATTTGCTTGGTTCATTTGACTTTTTCTTGTTTAAACTCTTCATAAATTAGTACATTATTGTTCTGTAGAGCAGAAAACTCTGTGCAAAACCTGTATCCTTTAGGATTGTATATTTGTTAGTTTTGAATACTACCAAACTTAATATTCTTAACTTTAGAAGAGTTACTTTTAGTAACATTTTCAGTCTGACTTAGTTGAATTAAGTTACACTTTCTTTATAAGGTAATTCCCATAAGGTAAAAAAAAAAACATCTGGATGAAATCTTCATTCTTACTCTGTGCATAAGGATATTGTAATTAATTATTTCTTTGAAATTTGTATTACAGTTACACTACAGTTTCAGTAATGTTTATCACAATGACATCTAACATAAACTCTAGTGCAATTATTTAGATTAATTCTGAATAGTTGTCTTTGTTTTTTCAAATAACTATTTCTGACAACTGTTGTCTGATTTAGAAAACACCATATTTTGAACTTTGTTCAATATGTTGAATAGCTGTCTCAGCAAATGTGTGATTAAAGAGTGGTACTATTTGCCTCAGAATCAGTAATCTGCATTTACATAGAAGTAACAGATATTGTGTGCTGGATTCAGCCAGGAAAGAGTTAACTCTCTTTACCGTGGCTGCTGGGAAGCTGTTCCTGGATGCAGAGAGCAGCACTGATAAGGTCTCAGCTGGTGCTGGGGAATGCCTGCACTGAATTCAAGGTTTCTCTCCGCTTCTGATCCTGCAGCTGCTCGCTGTCTCGCTACAGGCAGTACAGGGGACACACAGTTCAGGCACCTGAACATGTATGGTTTTGGTTCAGTGTGTTCAGGTATTTACTAGATTTTTGCAAGGAACTTGGTGTGTAGATGAAATTATTTGAGTCAAATAGAAGGCTACTGTGAATTTGCCTCCATGACTCTAGGATGGATCAAAGTTCGGTAGACATGCAAAACTTGATTTTAAACAGTGACCCAATATCATACCCTTGCTATGTATAGGAACAGTCATGTGCCATTGTCCACATCTCCAAGGCAAATCATAATGACAGATAGGGAAGAGTGATATGGAAATTAGGATGCAGAATATTGAAAGAAGTGAGCATGGTGACACTGTATCTGCCCCAAAGAAAGCAAAGGACAAGGGTTGTGTGATGATCAAGCCCCCACACTCTTACCCTGTACTCCTCACATTGTTAGAAACAGCCCTTGATGTGGCAGCAGCTGAATGTTGTCAGTGGTGAGGCATGTTTAGGCAGGAAAGGACTCACGTCCCTAGGAAATCTTGCTGTTCTGAATGGCACCATGCTGCTACTTCTGTCCAAAATCAGTGTCACAGTTACGTCTCTTCCCACAGCCTGGGTTGTATTATCCTGCTTGTGTTCTGATGCTACCACGATTATCTGAATATTGAGCAAAATACCTGTTAAATGCATATAAAGTATTTCTACTTCTGCTACAAGCATCAAACAGCCTTTCTGAACCAATAGCAGCTCAGTGGACAAGTATAATTATAACAAATATTTCCATTTTCCACTGCAGGCAAAACACAATTGTAAAGAGATTGCATGCCTTTAAATCTAAGATTAAAATAAACAGAAAAATGTTACAACTGTTCATAAAAGAACCTTGGATAAGTGTTTTTTAGTGTAAACCATCACTTTTCCTTTTACTCTTCATATTTTGTTTGTCTTGAGGAACATCCTTTTATGTTGCATTTTTAGTGTGTAGCCAAACAGCCTCACAAGCCTTTTGAGGCTGTTTGGTTACTTTCTGTGTGTTTGTTTTCCAAACTTTTTATATTTACTGACTGAAAACCCAAAGAGAAAATAAAATCTATTGGAAGGGTAATAGAAGTAAATTACACATTTAGAAGCTTTCTCTTTCCTAAAGACTTCCATGAAGGTTTTGCATCTAGCCAGAAATGGTTACTTCGAAATAGCTCACAATATCATACTCCTATTAATGCTAACTATTCCAGCCTTAATAACACAGTCATTATTGCTTGTGGCCTTTACACCATCTACAGCCTAATATGAGTACTGATAATTCTCTTGGCTTTAAATGACACCAGGGAATCCTAATGTCTTTGCAATTTGGAAGAAAACAATGAATCCCTGAAATGACAGTCAGACCCATGTTGCATACTTCTACAGTTTTGTGGGAAAAAAAAAAAATTGTCAAGTACACATATTTGTACTGCTGTATGCTTTGGAAACTCATGGGTAACATCTCCATCTATGATTCACACAATGTCTTTATATTTGATTTTTTTAAATGGCCAAGTGCTCCTGAAATTTTTAATAAGATCATTCCTCCTATGTTTCTAATTGGAATATCTATGAGAATAGTAGAATCCCTGACCTATAGAGAGTGAATAAGCATGCAATTAATTTAACCTCTACTTAGCAACACAGAGTTTTATTCTAACAGTCTTCTCCTGAATAAGACATATTAAATGGCCATTAAAGTTATCCTTAATCTTATTTTGATCCAGGTGATGTCTGACAAAAATAGGATTTATTCCACATACAAAGTGTATTATGTACCATTGTAGCCTGCAGTACCGTGGGTCTGTAAAGCTGTCATCCTGCCCCTTAAAGGAAGGTTTTAAACTCTCCTTTCTGTTTGTTTGCACTCTTGCTGTATTTTGTTCTCTCCAATTCAGTGTTTTTCTTTTGGTTTTCCTTTGATATTTTCTCTTTTAAAAGTGTAACACATAGAAAACACAGTAACTATGTCATGGCAGCCTGATTTGGCTCCTTTTTTGCTGCATTGTGCCTGATTCTTAGAATAATTTGGTTTGAGTTCAAATAAGAACTAACAAGTGAAGTAAAAATTTATCAATTTTGAGGAAAAATCATATACCTTCTGTGAATGCTTTCTTCTCCAGATCTGAATATTCATGGAATAATTCTGAAGGACTCACTAGTATTATACTAGAAATCAAAAATATGATTGTTTTGACTGTATTGTTTCTTTAACTAAAAATTGGGGAGGGGAGAAGGCAGGAATGTGAAAATTCAAATCCCAGAAGTGTAAGAAAAGTGGCACCCTATCCTTGTAATTGAATCAATAGAAAAGAGCTATGAGTCTGTCTTTTTGCTGAGGTTAAGGGATTCCTTGTCTTTGTATTTAAGCACTGTAGTATCTAGCAATTTGAGAAGCAAAGCTTAGACTACTGAAGAGGTAGAAAGAAAAATGTTTGCTAAAACCACTGTCTCTTCAGTGCTTGAAATGAGTATCTGAAAATAAGATGATCTGAGGTTTGCGGCTCCGCTACCCTTCTACTATAACTGTTTTTCCAAGGGAAAAGTTGTAGTGAAACAATAGTTTCTCATCAGTTGATCGATTACTTTTTCCCTGTGCTGAAGTCGGGGGCTGACCATTGTCAATTGTTTGCTCCATATAGTCATAAGGCTTCACGATAAGAACAGACATCTCTTCAAACATGAAGATTTACATTTTCTGGAGTCTGATGGAAGGAATTCAGGTTCAGGGATTCTGAAAGGTTCAGTATAAAGCTGTGTGTTTTTTTAGCTAGTCCATTAAAAGGAGACTAGACAATTTAGAGAATTAGCAGAGAATTTAGCATAAATGTAAATCCTAAATGGAGAAAATAGTGCGCTCTTGTATAAACAAAGGTATAAATGATATAAATGATGAAAACCTAGTAAACTGTTGTCTGTTAAAAGTCATCTTGTGTGCATTTGTGGCACTTACACAACACTGTATATAATTGTTTCCTTTTGGCATTTTGCTACTTGTACTGGTTTTAGTTTCTTCACAGTAGCTGGTTTGAGTCTGTGTTTTGGATTTGTGCTGAGAAGAATATTGATATCATAAATGGTTTTAGTTGTTGCTAATAAATTCATAGCATCTTAGAATGGTTTGGGTTGGAAGGGACCTTAAAGATCATCTAGTTCCAACCCCCCTGCCATGGGCAGGGACACCTTCCACTAGACCGGTTGCTCAAAGCCTCATCCAGCCTGGCCTTGAACATTTCCAGGGATGAGGCATCCACAACTTCTCTGGGCAAACTGTTCCAGTGCCTCACCCCCTCTTCGTGAAGAAGAACTACTTTGGTTGTGCTGGATTTAGTTGGGACAGTAAATTTTCTTCACAGTAGCTAGTGTGAGGCTATGTTTACATTTGTGCTGTAAATAATATTGATGACACTAATGGTTTTCAGTCATTGCTAAGGAATGTTTACATCAAGCCAAGGACTTCTTTAGTTTCTGATACTGTCCCTGTGTTCCCAGCTTCTTCTCTGCAAGAATCTGAGAGGGAAGACATTCCAAACAGCTCACCCAAATTGACCAAAGGGGTATTTAATTCCATAAAACATCATGCTCAGTATATAAGCTGGGCTAGCCTGGGGTTCAGGCACTCTCCCTCTCTCAGTTTCTCTTGCTTGTTGGGGCTTGCTCTGGCTCTGGTGTGATCTTTCTCTTGTGTTTTGTCTGGCTCTTGGGCTCTCTGGCTC
>NW_010233180.1:1961-2175 GCF_000690775.1 Eurypyga helias | reverse complement strand
AAGGTGCCGCCGGCTCTTTCGGGGTCTCCGTCTCCGAAAAACCCCGAGGAGAAGAGCTCCAAGCTCTCGCTGAGCCCGCTGCAGAGCTCCCCGAAAGCCCAGTGGCCGCAGGATGAGGAAGGACCCCTCAATTTAAGTGAGTTTCCTGTTTTTTTTCCTGGTGTTTCCCGTTCGGCTGAGGGAAGGGGAAATCCCCAGCTTCTCCCGGCCTGCT
>NW_010233180.1:786-1239 GCF_000690775.1 Eurypyga helias | reverse complement strand
GGAGCGGCTTTACGACCCCAATATCCCGCCAAATCCCCGTGGCTGGGGATCGCCGAACCCTAGGAGATTGCCTGGAGCTGTAGGGTTGTTAAATTGCTCCATCCCAGCTACCGTCTCGCTTCTCCCAAGCTGCAAAGTTCCAGGATGGCAGAGCCGGATGCCGGCTGGTGGCAGGGGGATGTGCCCGTGGGGTTCCCAGTGCCGGAAGACGCGGCGTTTGGCCCGGCTCATCCTTCGGAGACTCAGAGCAGCAGCAGCAAAGTGCATTGCTCGTGTCTCGGAGCCAGTGCTAGCATTCCCCTTCGTTAGGGCGGCTCGCTAACGAAGCTGTAGGATTCCAGTCCGGCTGCTCAGCGGCCGGCAGATCCCAAGCTGAAGGAATCGGCCGATCTCCCTCAATCCCCTTCGCTGGCCGAGAAACCGAAGCCGTGGCCGTGTGGGCTGTTGGGCGAG
>NW_010233180.1:0-757 GCF_000690775.1 Eurypyga helias | reverse complement strand
TCGGCCGATCTCCCTCGATCCCCTTCGCTGGCCGAGAAACCGAAGCCGTGGCCGTGTGGGCTGTTGGCCGAGGTCGGCCACCGCGATGCCTCTGCTCCGTCTCTGTAGGTCCCTTCTTGGCATTGCTTTGGTGGTGCCCAAAATCCTGGCTCCGGATAGGAATTGCCGCCCGGGCATTCCCAGAGAGCTCTTTCCACCAGCGAGGACGGCCGCACGGTGCCCGGGAGCAGCTGGATAAGTCCTGGATCTCCCCTCCAGACCCCAGCCAGCATTATCCCACTGGAGTCTCCTTTACCACGTGGGCTCGAGCCGCTGCTGCGGTTTTGCCCCGCTTCCGGGCAGGGATCTGTCCCGAATTCCCCATCCCAAACTGCGCCGATGGCTTCTCCCTTCCCCTCGGCAGCCGGAGGGTGGAGCAGGACCGGAGAAGCTGCGTTTCTCCTCCAGGATATCGTGTAGCTGGGGCTGGAGCTTGGGTCTGGGGGCAGAACCTCTTCCCGCTTCCTATCCCTCCTCCTCTTCATCAGCGTGCCGGGAATCGCGGCTTCCCGGAGGCGGGAGATGCCTGGGCTTGAGGGCCGAGCTCCCAGCCCTGGGATCAGCCGGGCTGCGCTCGGTTTAGGCGCGGGGTGTTCATCCTGGTGCCACCGGCATGACGCGAGCAGGGAAGGGACGGGAGCGGGTGTGTTATCCCAGCGTCCTCATCCGCGGCTCTGCCGGGAAGCCTTCCGCCTCTCCGCAGCCCCAGTTCTCCAGG
>NW_010233179.1:0-2420 GCF_000690775.1 Eurypyga helias | reverse complement strand
ACTCAGACATTGAGTCATTGACCACTGTTCTCTGAGTGCAACCATTCAGCCAGTTCTTTATCCATCGAGCGGTCCATCTGTCAAATCCATGTCTTACCAGTTTTGAGACAAGGATGTCATGTGGGACAGTATCAAAGGCTTTGCATAGATTTGGAGCGCCAGACAGAACAGGGCACGTCTAGAGGGATGTTGGTCTTGTTGATAGGGAACAGTTAAGTGTTAATTCTGCAACCTGACCTGGCTGAAAAACGGCCCTTCCCCTCATCGTATCATTGGAAGAGGGAGAGGTTGTACTTGACCCATGCAGCATCTTTAGAACACATCAAACTGCAGAGCCATCCTACTCATTAGTCCAGTGGCTACTGGCCTCCATAGAATGAGAAACACATTGCCAGAAGGACATCCAGAAGGACATATTCATTTCTTACCACAATGACTTCTCCAAAATGAGGGAAATAATGCACCTCTCATTTTGAAGCTGTTTGTTCGTGCAGTGTTTTCTTCTCTTAATATGCTTATCCAAAAGATGAAAATATCCACCCCTGTAGAGTTATATCAGCCATAATCATTGCTCTTTTTGGTGAACAGTGAGACATGCAGGATTAATTAACACTTCACTGCAACCCTGAAATCCCTGAAGACTGCATTGAACTGATGGAGAAAAATGTACTTAAGTAATTTCATTCAACTTACTATTGAAAACAAAATGATGAATTTATACCTTTACACAGCTTTCTCTTGCAGCAGAGGACATTCCTATTTAATATACTCCCCTTCTTTAACCTGTGCTACCAAGTTAATAGTACATTGTTTATGGAGAAATATTAACTTTTAATGGGTTTGTTCTATATTGTTTCATTTTGTTTTGGTTTTACAGCAGACAATACACTTAGATGCAAATAGCATTAGATTGTATGTTATAAGATTTTATTAGAAGCCTGAGGAAACTTGAGTTCTTTTTAGAAATTGATGGATCACTTGGACACACGCCAAAGTATATTATTTAAGTATAAACTACAGGGGGTATGACTAAGTTTGTGCTTAACTATTTTGAATTAGAGCCTTAACTGTGAATGAGTATCTGTTAAAGTGTGAGAGATGAACAGGGCTTTCTCCATTATTAGGGGATTTGCCATTCCACCATAACTTTACATCCTCTGACCTGTCCAAAAATAGCCAAAGTGTAGTGACATTTTCAGGAAAAGAAATAAGCCTGCTTGTGTGCTGGAGACTGCTGATATAGGTTAATTTGAAAGCAGTGAAAGATATAGATAAAATCTTCCACAGGTATTTGACTGCCTCTATTTGCACCTGAATGAGCATTGAAAGCTTCTGAGACACCCCCTTTAACACTAAGGCCCTAAGAAACTCAATTAAGTCATTCACAGATATTAACTGGCTGAATAAATGCTATAGCAGCACAAACCAAAAACCAAACAAGCAAACAAACGTCAAACCAAAACAAACAATAAAACCTCCAAAAATAATTTTACCATTTTTGCTACTAATTACCTCAAAATAGATTTTTCCAATTAAATACTACATCCAAATTAGCGGCAAGTGTTACGAAACAGTGACAAATCCCAGTGTAAAAGAAATTAGCAAATGATTCAGTATGTTTTGAAAAGTTATCACTAATTATAATTTTTATAAAAAGAAGACTCTCAGTTAAGCAAGGACTAAGATTTTATTCCATTTGTTAGAATTCAATTTAATTATCTTCATAGCTGGTAATTAGCAAAAGTGGTTTACTTTTTAGAGTTCTATATGACCTGAAAACCCAGGGGCTACTCAAACATATTGAAAATATAATGTTACCTTGACCATTGTCTCCCACATTTAGGGAGACTATATAATTATTACTGTATTGTATGATTATATTATTATAACACTATATCATTATTTTTGTTGTTATTACAATCTAATGGAGCAGACTTGGTGGGAAGTTTTCCACAAAATTTAGTTTTATACAAAATGCCTGTTTGCTCACTCAAAAGTGCTTCAGCTGTAACACCCCTAACATTTGCCTTTCTGGTGAAGCCAGCAGCTGGTTCTAATGCATCAGTGCCTAACTCACATGAGAACTGAAAACCTAACTGCCTAGGCAGACCTGTGAATCACACTTCCTAAACTGCAGATCTGAGAGGAGCCGGGCATGAATGCAAAGTGTGTTTCCGTGGGATCTCACCTCTCAGCAGCTGTGGGACTGAGAAGAGCATCAGTTAACTGGGCAGTGGCAGTGACACTCTCGGTGGGAACACCTTTTACTCATGGTATCATGGTATAGTCTGTCTCTCCCGTGTTGTTTCCATTCAGGGAGGGGAAAGGGGCAGAATTTGCTTTAAACTTGATTTACCTTTAAAACCCTTCAATTTTTGTGTTTGGGGTTGTAATTTAATAAAAATATCTAACACACTCTT
>NW_010233178.1:0-4650 GCF_000690775.1 Eurypyga helias | reverse complement strand
CACCTCTGCCCCGAGCATGACGTACTATGGAATGAAATACTCCCTTGGTCAGTTGGGGTCAGGTGCCTGAACTGTGTGTCCCCTGCACTGCCTGTAGCGAGACAGCGAGAGCTGGGAACGCAGCTGCAGGATCAGAAGCAGAGAAAGACCTTGAATTCAGTGCAGGCATTCCCCAGTGCCAGCTGAGACCTTATCAGTACTGGTCTCAGCATAAATCCAGGAACACAGCTTTGTAGCAGCCGCGGTAAAGGGAGTCAACTATTTCCTGACTGAACCCAGCACACTACCCCAGTGGCATGCTCTCTGGAAGCTAAGGAGCTGCCTACACAGGCTTCCTAAAGACCAATGTTCACGATGCAAATCTTAAATATACAAGAACAGCCCTCAGACAGCGATGCCCTGCCTAATGGCCCCACCTAATTTCTCCTTTCAAACACATACCGTGCTATAAATAGTTCTGGCACCTGCTGAAACTAGAAATGTGCCTTTCCCTGAAATCAGACACCAGCAGTGACTAATTACCACATCCCATATTAGCACAGATCAATGCAGCTTCACTGAAGCCAATGAAGCTTTGTGGAATTATTCCTACTCTGGCTCTGAGTCGTTAACAGGTATAGTTCTGGCTATTTCTATGCTCATCAAATTATTTTGTTAGATTGTAAAAGCCATTATTAACCCAAATCTGTTTAGCCTGGTTAGGAAAAAAAAAAGAAACACACCATCTTTGTGTTGCAGTAAATTATTGGTCTGAGTTTTTCTTGTGCTTAAGTGGATTTAACCTAGCTGCAAGTTTAGATGTGGGAGAGTCAGCTCACGCAGCTCTAGAAATGGGCCCATGTCAAAGTGGGGGCTATTTGCCTCTTTCTATGCATAGAGGCAATATATGTGTACACACACAGGTATGTACATATATGTACACACTGCTATATATCCTGCAATATGTATATACATGCATGAAATAGGTGCTTTTAAATCATCTGTGGATGTGTAACTGAAATGGAAAATCCTGTAGTTATAATTTTCTTGATGTGTGGAGTCAAAATAGCTGGAGCCAGGACCTAAACAGACCTACAGTTTAAATGTCACAAAACTAACAAATTAAGGCTTAGACGTGTGGGCCTGCTTTAGAAGTATTCATTTTGGATGTTGTCAGTTTAAAAAAAATGGACATCAAATAATGCTGACCAGTATCTCTTTCTCCCTATGGAGTACTTGCCTATCAGGGAGTTGGGTGCTTTTATTGCAATGTTACTTTTACTGGTCCTGTGTGGGTTTCACAGCTTCATACTACTGCCCTTCTAAGTCTAGTGTGAAGCAGGCATCTTGAGCAGGAGCAACTGTGTTACTGGAACCTGTATTCCAAACCACATCCTGTGACTTCCAGCAGCAGTATTGCTGCTTTCCAGTTGGTGTGTCACTGTCTCAGAGATTGGTTTCATGGAGAGGTGGCTAAAATGGACTACATCTCTCCCATTATGCTCAGAATTTTTTTTTTAAATTCTGTTACAAAATGAACACTTGCCTGGTAGATTAGGAGCTATCTGCTTTCAAATCAGCCATGTGAAGATCAAACCCAGGATACACAGTCTCAATACTTCGGATGTCCATAGTTGAGAGTATAAATCAGTGTGTGCAAAACAAGTTAAGCAACAGAAGCAGCTTTGTATCAAAAGAGTTTATTAAAAACAGTCAGAGACTTCACTGAAGCTTGCTGTCCTCAGTACAGAAATATAACATTATTGCTGTATTCAACACAAGCATAATTCACATAATACTACACAGCTCCTGTTCATCTTGGCCAAGTTTTGCCCTTGTTCCGGCCCTGTGCAGCCCTGCTGACACAACACTGTCCTGCGTGTGTTCCTCTGGGATCTGAGTTATATCCCTTCCTCACTTCACACTGCACAGTGCTGTTCCTGTCTGGAAGTCACACAGGAATCTAACACATCTCTTTGCAGCTAGAGGCAGTTTACAGAACCACCATGAACACACCAAGTGACTGATGACAGCAACACTGGTTGATGTTTAGGAAAAATAAATACACAACCAAATACTCGGGTTGCCAGCACTGTGGCACAGAGCAGCTTCTGTTTCAGAAGAGGGAAGCTCTGTTCTGACCTGCTGCACCACCACCTCAGCTCTGACAGAAGGACTTGTACGCTGTGTCGTTTGACGTAACGCAGGGAGTCACCTTCTACTGCAGCACTCGCAGAGAAGCACATGCCAGCAGCTGGCTGGCACCTCTCTGCCATCACCTGAATGCCCTCCAGCAGCATCACTCTGCTATCAGCTTTGCACCGAGGTCAGTATTTGTCCTTGCACCATGGCAAACAGACCGAGTGCTCGGTATCTCTGTCTTTCAGGTCAGGATGCTGCCGTGAGCTGTGGCTTGCTTCCTCACTAGCTGAGAGGTTGCTTCTCACTCTTCTCCACTGCTCATACTCCCTGGGCCACTCCAGTGATGGGTATCTTCTTGCACAGCTCCTGATAGAATTCAGATTCCAAAAACCGTGGGTATGAGTTACTCTCCATTAAGCTGTAAACCCTCTTCTGTGCTGCACTGAAGCAGGTATGCGTGGCTTCTTGAATATTCTGTGCAATCATATCCTTGGTTTGGAAGTCTATGTTTATCTGAAATACAAAAAAAAAAAGGACATTTATTTCTGAGAACTGAATTCAAGTAAGCGTAATACACCATTAAATTTCTGAAGAGGCAAAAAAGGCAAGACCCTGTTACTACAGGGTCAAATTAATTGTTTCCTTTCAGAAAATTCTTTTATACAAACCCCAAAGTAATAGAGATATACTATCTTCCAGTGCTAAACTCAGATGTTACAGGGGTTAAATGCAGCTGCTGCCTTTCCCCAGTTAAGATGGAAACTCTGAAATACTATTTGTGCTGTTTTCCAGCCTGATGAATAGGCAGTTAGGGGAGAGATATACGTTTAGACAGATATTAACAGTTAGGTATGTACAATTGGCATCTTATCTTAAAGTGAGTTCAGAGAAATAAAGGCTGTAAGAACTCACAGAACAGGGCATTATGTTTAAATAGGTTTTCTTTACCTCTTTGGGTGCCTCCTTTTCAATGAAATCACTGTAGATTTTTTTTGCTTTTGATGTCATCTTCTGGGGTGACTTGGTTTTCTTGAAGTCCTCACAGGCCAACCAGAACTCTATGTTCTCTTCACAAAACTCAGACTTCAAAAAAGCTCGGAAAGCAGCAAGACCATCTAGGGAAAGGAATAAAAAAAGCCACATCAATTAACTGTTTCAGGAATCTTGAATTTACTCACTGGTCATATCTGTCTTTCTAACAAAAAAATTTGCTGTAGTACTGGTCTGGTTTTTTCAGGGATATCACGAATCACAGCAATTAAAAAAAAAAAAACCAAAAACATGTTTATGTGTGCAAACAAATTAACACTCCAACAGCTTTGCAGGCTTCACTTGGAGCTAGTCATTTATAGGCAAACAAAACTGAAAGCCATTTCTAGTCCATATGTTCCCTATTGTGATGTCTGCGTATATATATATTAAAAAAAAGTGATGTCCGTCATTTATAGGCAAACACAAAACTGAAAGCCATTTCTAGTCTGTATGTTCCCTATTGTGATGTCTGCGTATATATATATATATTAAAAAAAAGATGTGATGTCCTGTGTTAACCTTTACACAGTGGTAAATATTGATGACTGGGCTACAACCCTTTGGAATCTTTTTTTGCAATGGAAAGAATGACTCAAGCTCAAAGAGCAAATGGTAATATTATTTCTTAGCATTTTTGTTCCAGTGTCGAGTGCTTTTCCGTGTAGAGCTAAAGCTTAAGACCCTGAGACCATCGAACTTCTGTGCTGCAGAATCCTTCCCAAGTCACTTGAACTCATTTGTCTTGGTTAAGCAGGGAGGTCAGTGAACAAATGCTCTTTTCACATTTGGCAAAGCTGATAGGTATGTTTTTAAGTACAAGGATTTCAGAAAAAAAAATCTATTACAGTGAAGTATTCTTGATGTTTTAATATTAGCTTAGGTATTTAAAAAAAAAACCGCTTCTGTGGGTTTTTTTTGCTTTAAACATTTTAAAATGTTTAACTTTCAAGCCCCAAATCAAAGCCCTTTACATTTTAAAGGTTCAGTGCTGACATGTGAGGAAGCAGTCTCCTACAGACCCGTAACTCCTCCATCCCGTTGATCCTACACGCCGCCTTTTGCGGACAGACTTACATTTATTAGCAAGGAGTTGGTCGAAGGCTTCTGCCCACAGCCCGGCTTCTTCGGGGGAAGGTCTGCGTAAGAGATGGGCACGTCAGGCTCCCTCGCTCAAGCTTTGCGGGATTTGCAAAAC
This sequence comes from Eurypyga helias, assembly GCF_000690775.1. NCBI lineage: Eukaryota > Metazoa > Chordata > Aves > Eurypygiformes > Eurypygidae > Eurypyga > Eurypyga helias. Next base: position 302 of record NW_010233178.1, on the reverse strand, counting down.
ACCCGGGTTATTTCAACCGCCTCCCTCTCACAGCTTACCTGAAGTAGGTGTGCTGTTTCCCCACTTTCTTGGATTTCATTTTAGTAGAATTGGAGGAGTTCTGCAGGAAGTAGCTCAGCCTCATTTTCCAGTCTTTCATGCTGGAAGAAGAAGGAAGCAGCGTGTCTAAAACGAAAAGAGCTTTTTTCACGGCAAAAGCTGGGAAGGTTTTCCTGCGTTTTCAGCTCCCTACGTAGCGAGTCACCCCAAGAAAACCACTTCCCCCGGCTCCCGGCGACAGACCCACCCGCGAGCCCCGGCCC
>NW_010233177.1:0-2286 GCF_000690775.1 Eurypyga helias | reverse complement strand
GGAAGGAAGGAAGGAAGGAGAGAGACCTGTAGTGGTATTTGGCAAGAGATCAGGTAAATTATCACTTGGACAATACTCGCCTGTTAGATCATCACTGATAAGACCTGAATGACTACATGAATGCTGTTCAGTTGTGCTTACCCAGCCAAACTAACTCCAGTAGAAAATGAACAAACAACTAATTTGTGGAAAATGTGTTTCCCTCTGTGTTGTGTAAGAAGATTGAGTGCTGGACAGGACATCACAGCAACTCAGCTGGTTCAGGTTTTAACTGAATCCAAGATCAGCTTTGAACCCTGGAACCCCTGTGTATCTGGAGAAGAAAACCTCCCTGACCTTCCCAGAATATAATGTTTTGAGGTTTTTTTCTGCTACTGTTCCCTCACTTAAGCCTTTTTAAAGCCACCGCCAAGGAGGGAAGAAGATCCAAGGACGGGAACTTACAGTTCCCTGAGGTCCCACAGGTAGAAGACTTGGGACAGCTGGAAAGGAAGATTGTTTCCTCCTTCCATGTCCCTCCTCCCTCTTCTTACCCCTGCCTTGCCACGTAGTGCCTCTGTACTCTTGGAATATTTTGATTTGAGCTTAACTGTAACCAAATCCTACGCTACACTCCAGTAAGGCTAAGCTAAAAGGCCTGATGAGGAAATGCTGCTGGGAAACATCTGTGCTTTGTTTTATGCAACCGAAGAGTTAAAATTATTTTCATAAATACCATAATGTATAAAAGCTGTGAACACCCAACTGTAGTGTCAGACTTCCAAATTGTATAAATCTATTTGTCTCTCATATTAGTAAACATTATTTGAACAGAAATAGCACATTGTAACAGCCTAACAAGAAGCAGTCTTTCTGATGACGTTTGAGAATTCTTTGCTCCACTGTATGGAAATATTTAAGACTTAAAAGATTTATATTACAACATAGCGTTTAAAATGGTTCAGTCCTGTTCCCAGTAAAGTCAAAGAGGATTTTTACCGTCGGCTTCAATGGAAAGGAAGCATAAGGGCCAAGAGGCATTTTAACTTTTTTTTTTTTCTCCTACTTTGTTCTACGAGTCAAGAAGTTTCTCCAAAGCCACCCCCACACACAAAAAATAAAAAAGAACAAAAAGCACACAACAACAAAATTCAAGTAGGTTATCAAGCATCTGTCACTGTCATGGCCAGAAACTAATGTCCATTGAGACCTCTGCACAGGTAACAGCAAGTGAGCTCTGAATATCAGAGTTCCACTATGCACAGCACACTGGGCACAGACAAACACACAGTATTTCTAAGTTTATTATTGGAAAGCTTCTGTTGCCTTTTAGGATCCTTTCTCACAACATCCAACACACTGTCATACTCACTCTGAGACCAAAATTCTCACCTTCACAGATAAAACTTAGCATGAAGTACTAAGTGGTAAAATCTGATAATTTAAAGGGATTTGAGTTTGAGTAAACTCAGCAGCCTTTGATCCATTTTCTTTTTTTATGAATGGCAGATGCCAAATTAAATGAGAAAAATTAAGTCCCAAAATTTTTAAAATCCATGCTTTAATTTAAATAACACAAACATAATTTCTCTTCAACTGAGTTTTTTCCACAACCCTCCAGTATTAAAATGCTTTCTTTTGTTACTTTTTGTCTTATGCTTGTTTTTTCTAATAGTTTTTTTAGCTCACGCGTTTTGCATTTCTATTGAGCTTTAAGTGATACGTGAATATCAAAAGCACATTTTGCCTCTTGATAAAAGTCTACAGGAAACATGGAAATGACACATCCTAACATATAGTTTATTCTTCCTTCATGTGTTTTTTGGTTTGGGTGGGGTTTTTTTTCCCTCTTCTGTCTTTTAGATATTCCTCTGCTACAGTGCCCTAAATATTAATGTAACAGCAGAAGGTTTTCTCTAAAATATCCTTCACTGCATTTCTTGGTGGTGTATTTTCCAAAAAGCTTGTTTGACATCCCTTAAAATATCAACTGCATCAAGGCCGAGCCTCACAAAGTGAAAAATTTTAACTCAGGCAAACTGGATATCTGCCTGTCTTTTTAACTGCATACACTGGATTTATCTGACCACAGACTTTTATCTCAAACAGCTGGTTTTCAATTGGCACATCAAAAAGCTGAAATCAAGGAAAACAAAACAAAAAACCAAAACCAAACCCACAAAAAAACCACCACCACCCAGGAATGAATAATAATGCCATTTCTCAGTTAGCTGTATACTTTCATATATTTAAAGAAAACTAAAGTAAAAATAAGCCTGCAGTGAAGACACTGAACAAAAGGGGGGG
>NW_010233176.1:635-882 GCF_000690775.1 Eurypyga helias | reverse complement strand
ATTTAAAAAAAAAATCTTAAAAAGTAGAACTACATTTTAAAAAAAGATATTTAAATATTTAGTGTTTTTCCAGGCGAAGGGGTAATGGGTTTAACTCTCCCATTAATCCCGATTAAGCACGATTCTCCTCTTCAGTGGGGTTGCAGGGACGGGAGCTGCTGGAGGCATATTTTGGGGCAAGTTGGGGTCTTTCTCAGGATCTCACCCTGTCGGGCGCCTCTCGTCTTTGCTGGGGGGCCAGCTCCCT
>NW_010233176.1:299-622 GCF_000690775.1 Eurypyga helias | reverse complement strand
AAAACCATCTGATAGCAATAAAGAGCAGAAACCTCCCGCTGACAAGCCCGGGCTGAAGTCACCGACGGGACGCGGCCAAGACACGCATTGTCCTCGCCGCTGCTGGGACTGATTAGAGCCGCCTGGCAAGCCCCGGCGCTGGGTGAGGGGTCAGCCCCTTTTGCCAAAAAACCTCGATCCGGAGCAAAAAAAACCCAAAAAACCCAGCTTTTGTTTTCCAGGCTGGGCTGCACGGAGGCGATGCCACTCGGCAGACCCATTTCCCCCTGTTTTGCACCCATTTCTCCATGGCTGTGGCCGTGCCAAGCTTGGGGGGCAAGGAG
>NW_010233176.1:0-230 GCF_000690775.1 Eurypyga helias | reverse complement strand
AAAGGAGAGTCCCTGGCAGACAGCAAACCGCTCTGCTGAACGCTTGCTGTCTCTTTGGCGTTCGATATTTATTATATCATTATTTATTTTCTGTGTGCTTGCAGGGGGCTGAGCCAACCAAGTTCCTCTCGTCGAAATGTCCTTGGCAATCGCGAGGCTTCAAAAATAAGGGGAGGGTGGATGGGTGTTCCAGCTGGGATGCAGCATTTCATGACAAATACATAAAGACC
>NW_010233175.1:0-236 GCF_000690775.1 Eurypyga helias | reverse complement strand
CTGTCACACAACCGTCCGGTTCTCCCCCCGTCTAGCCGCCCTAATGGTACATTCCCCCATGTTTACTCTCTTTGCGCGGCCGCCTTGGGTGGGGTTCTTCTGCTGCTCCAGTTCCGTACGCAAGTGGCGTAGGACGGCTTTGATAGACATCCAAGCGTAGCCAATCGCTTGGCAGTATTCTTGAGAGGCGAGCAAATGGAGTGGCGGACCGGCGGCCGGCGGGGGGAGGGGCGGGG
>NW_010233174.1:0-15789 GCF_000690775.1 Eurypyga helias | reverse complement strand
AGCCAGAGTTAAACCACGACAGTCCGCTCCATGATCTTGCCATTCATAGAGTTGAGACTGACTGTCCTGTAGTTCCCTTGGCCTTCCTTTCTTCCCTTTTTAAAAATGGGGGTTAAGTTTTTCCTTTTCCAGTCAGGGAGAACTTCACCATTCTGCAACGACTAGTCATCTATAGTGGCTTTTTTTTTTCTGAACTGCCAGCTCCCCTCAGCATCTTATCAGATCCCATGGACTTGTACACCTTCAGGTTCCTTAAAAGGTTTCAAACCTGATCTTCTCCTACACTGGGTGGTTCTTCGTTCTACCAGTCCCTGCTTTTGCCTTCTTCAACTTGGGGTCTCTGGCTTGAGCACTTGCCAGTGAAAGCTGAGGCAAAAAAGTAATTGAGTACCTCAGACTTCTCCATATCCCAGTTAACCAGGTCTTCCATTTCCTTCCAGAGAGGATCCACATTTTCCTTAGTCTTCCTTTTATCACTGACATATTTATATAAGTTTTTCTTGGTGCTCTTGATGTGTCAAAACTGAAAGGCAGATTTTCCTTAGGAACCACAAATACAGGACTGCTTGTACCCTCTTAGCTGGAACTGTCTCAGTGAGTGCATATAGAAGCAAAACAAGTAGCCATTCTGTCCTTAACAGCTGTGTGAAACATCTGAGTTGGGAGAATGACCAGAGCCTGAAGACAGCAATCTGTCCAAGCTAATAACAGCTGTCAGGCTCTTTTGCACACTCCCAAGTGTGGATAAAATATCAGCTGAGCCACAGCTCATCCAGTGTGCCTGAGGCCCGTCTCTGACGAAAAACGCTTCTTGGATGGAACAGCCATGGCATTTAACCCTCTCACCCTCTCATTTGAACAGAATGGACTGTAGGAAAGATGCCTATTTGAAAAGTTTCTCTATCCCTCACTAACTCCCAAATCCTTGTCCTGAGAATTATTTGGAAAAGGTCTATTTGGCATAGCCCAGTGTCATCCCAGGGACCACTGGAGTAACTGAATAGTGTCAGCGCCAGGATTCCAGAGCCAGGAACACCCCGGTTCAGTTAATTTATCCTCAAAAATAATAACCACCTCCTTACTCCTTTGCTTCCTTTAACAGCTTCTTATCTGGTGTGTATATTCCCTAGAGGTAACTTCACTCTCTCTAACCTTAGTACGAGTTGCAAAACTCATTTTCCTTACCTTAACTCACTGGTATGAAGCCAATGAGACTCCATTTCGTGCATTCTCCAGCACACCTTTGATCAGGAACTCCTTTTTAACTAAACTGCTGCCTGCTTTTGGGTTTCTCATCTGTTCAGCTAACTGTGCCTCTCTAAGCCTGAATTTCCCTGTACAGCTATCTCCTGCAGAGAGACACACTGCTCAGACCAGGGAATGACTGATATCCCAAGGAACCAGACAGAAAACATCAATAAGAATTCCTGTGTGCAGTTTTTGAAATACTTGCATTATAGTTGGATCTACTTCCCAAACACTGTGCTCTGTACTTCAAAGTCCACTTTCAGCCACTGAGACACTGCCTTGCTTACAATGTCTAGTTTAAGTCTTCAGAGTAAATATATAAGGACTCGGGGTCACAGAGCTTTGGCATGTGTAAGTGCCTGTGGTAATATTATCCCTACAGGTATTTGTGCAAGAGGATCATTGTAATGAACAAAATATGGCAGCCTAAATATATCCCGCTTTAAAAGCCAAAACTCTGTGCAGGGGTTGGTGAGCACTGATCTCATTTTGTGTCTTTAGAATTAGATGGCTTCTATAGTGTGCATGTGTGCAGAGAATGTGGCAAAGGTAAAGAACACCTGTTCTTAATTTCTCTTTACCAATTTATGTCTTGCTGAGACAAGAGGAATTTGCCTGTATTGTAAATGAGTTGGGCATCCATCCTGTCTCAAATCATCCCTCATAGTTCATTGAAGAGATCAGTCAACAGAAGAATGGAAATAATTGCAAGACGACTTCTGGGGCTGCAAGGGGATAGGTATGACTTTTCCCATTAAATAGGATGAGGTTATCAGGATTCTTTTTTTCTTTTGAGGACCATATTAGTAATTAGCCCAGAGAGACAAAAAACTTTTCCTTTGCTTTTAAGTGTCCTTAGTGCAGAGAGAGATCTTGACAGGGCTGCAAGTTACGCAGATGGGGGAATATGCTGTTTATTTTTGTGCTGATTTGATTTTTTGCTTTGTGTTGATGTGTAAGATACTCTGACAATGTGATCTTTCCACATCTGTGAAAGGAGAAATGAAGCTTTTAGCTCACACCTCACAAAGAAATACTGCGTTTGAGTGAGCTAAACCTATTGCTCTGGGCTGTCCAGTGACACAGCTCTTTTCATTATCCATTAACTTAGATAATACTATAGAGTAAGTCCTCCATAAAACTCTTTTAAATCCTCAGAAGATTGGGAGTAAATACAATTCTTTCATTTTATAGATTAAGTCAGCAAGGGATGAGGGGCAGATGTGAAGGAATGTGTGCTGTAAAATAGGGTGATATGACTAAATTTAAAAAAAAATACTGATACAGATTATTGTCTACACTTTGCCTCATCAGAGCACTTGCAATAGAAATGTACCTTTAAGTTGAATATATATATTTATTGATAATGTTGTTTAGAGAAATAGTTGTACAATTTTTGAGAAAACACTACAAAATAATCTGGATCAATCTCTCAATTACAATTTTAGCCACAACTAAAACGCTGCATTTAACCACTAAAACATGCTTTTAAACTGAGATGTGATAGATCAACTTAACTATAAGCAATACAATCAACATTTTCTCCAGCAACAATTAATCTTGTCCTTTAGAAATCAAGTTAATTGGGGTTCTGCTAGAATTGCTGGAATACTGTGCTTCACAGGAGTGATGCTGCTTTAGCATTCTAATCAGCTGGTACCATTCTCTGATCATTCAGGAACATTTGTTATCAATTTCTTGTACAAATACTACCATCATAATAAGGTAATGCTGTCATCAATAGAAGTAGCATTGCCACATAGCCTCATCATTGCTCTTTGGGGAAACATTAGTTCATGTTCAGCCTCAGTAAAATCTCTGCCCTTCAGCCTGCTGACAAAAGCTATTTCCTACAACAGAGCCGGAACTCCTATTTGTCAACAACAATTAGTAATAGGAGAAGATACATGTGTATAAATATACAAATACAACATTGCCTAGGGACAATCCCACACTCCTAAAATAACACTTTGCAACGTTTTATGTCCCAGTTTTTGTAAGATTTTTTACCTAAGCTAGTATTCCTTCATTGTGTTAAGGTCTGATCCTTCCAAGACAAAGCTTAAGAAGTCTGCAGAAGAACACTTCAGCTCCAGTTTTCCCCTTAAATCTCCTCTAAAATTTTATAAAGGAGTTAAACATGACCGGAGATTAATCCGATATTATTCAGAACAGCCACACCTAATTTAAGACAATAAAGTACATGAACTAAAGCTTAAGTGCACTTAAGTATCACATTAAATGCAATGGGAATGAAGCAAAAATAGCATCTCATTTAGATGCACCTTGTGGGAACCATCAGAAATATCCACGGAAGAAGTGTGTCATTGTACTTACTTTCCTAGGGATCATAGAATCATAGAATGGTTTGGGTTGGAAGGGACCTTAAAGATCATCTAGTTCCAACCCCCTGCCATGGGCAGGGACACCTTCCACTAGAAGGGATGACATAGGAAACTGGTAAAAGGTGAGACCATGTGATCTTGCAGTGTTTATTCCTGTCAGGCCGCTCTTATTTTACTGAGTAAAAATCGGCAGCTTGCAAAAATCATTATTAAAAAGTCATCTTTTCTATTGAGCTAACTGAAACATTAGTCCTAGTCTATGTGATATAAGCTTATTTTGGGGTGTTTTCATTTATGGTTGATACTTAGAAGTGATAATCTCTAGCTGATTTATATAACAGGAAAGAACTAGTCATTGCACCTGGGAAAACTCCCTTGTAACTTGCCCCCTTTCTATGTGCTTTAATCCTCATGACTGGTGTTTCATTTAAGGATGGATCTCTTAGCACATAGTGCTGTTTAAATTTCCTCCTGAGTAAGAAGGTCACCTTAAAATCTATTTAAGCATTTCCAGAAATGTAAAAAGGGAGAGCAATGGAGATGTGTGTTTTCTTCAATGACTACGCTCCTAATTTAAGATTTTAGATTTTTAAGTAGGTGAGACAAACCTAAGTACACTGAAGTACTGCTAGGCTGGAATTAAAAATCAATAACATACAATCCGGGTGCACACTGAGGGGAATTGTCAGGTATACAAAGAAGAATTATCATTACAGGTCTTATATAGAACAGGAATCTATAGGCAATAAGTAGCATTTCATTCTGTTAAAGAGGCTTTTTCCTACTTTCCCAAAGGAAATATATCTCCAAACTGCTTTCCAAAGTCCTTCTCCAAAGTCCTGCTCCAAAGTCTACGCTGGGCAAGATCTTTCCTCTATCCATAAAACTTATCCAAAGGTATTCTAGCTTTTGTAGGATATTATTAAGTTTGAAACATATGCACCAAGACTATTTAAATGAGTTGTTAATTAGTCAGTGCTTAAACAACAACAGATTTTCTCTAGTGTACTGTTGCAATACTAATAACTCGTGCTCTTCCCATCTGTTTGAATCCACCTGTTATCATTACTTTAAACCTACAATGAAAAGTATTTGATGAAAGAACCAATTCCATAGTTTATGTTCATACCCAGAAACAATGACATTACTTTTTGCTGCTATCATAAGGCACATGTTAACTGTTTTCCTTTGGTGTTGATATTATAAATTGAAATTCATACCAGAAATGAGACAAGGATGCTCCGGGGCAAAGAGTATTTTACATTTTTTGAGAAAGAAAGAAAAATACATAATCTTTACACATAAAATTCTTTTATTCAATTAATGTTTTTCACATGTATTTCACTAAGACTCAGCATAGAATCATAGAATCATAGGATCATAGAATGGTTTGGGTTGGAAAGGACGTTAAAGATCATCTAGTTCCAACCCCCCTGCCATGGGCAGGGACCAGGTTGCTCCAAGCCTGGCCTTGAAGACAGCCAGGGATGGGGAATCCACAGCCTCTCGGGGAAACCGGTTCCAGTGCTTAACTACCCTCTCTGTGAAGAACTTCTTCCTGATATCCAATCTAAACCTCCCCACTTTCAATTTAAACCCGTTACCCCTTGTCCTGTCAGTACAGGCCCTTGTAAAAAGTCCCCCACAGCTTCCTTGTAGCCCCTTCAGGTACTGAAAGGTGCTATAAGGTCTCCCTGAAGCCTTCTCTTCTCCAGGCTGAACAACCCCAAATCTCTCAGCCTGTCCCCATGACGTGCTCCAGCCCTCTGATCATCTTCGTGGCCTCCTCTGGACTCGCTCCAACCAGTCTATAGCCTGCTGATGTTGAGGGCTCCACAGCTGGACGCAGCACTCCAGGTGGGGTCTCACCAGAGCAGAGTACAGGGGCAGAATCCCCTCCCTCGACCTGCTGGCCACACTTCTCTGGATACAGCCCAGGATACGGTTGGTTTTCAAGCCAAGTTAGTAAGTATAACTTACACCGACAGCATGGGATTAATCTGTTGGGTATCTGAGCATCTTCCCTATTATATTCTTAAATGTCTTGGATGCAGAAACCTGTAAATGTTTTCATTCTTCCTAAGAAAAGTGATTTAAGACAGGGAAAACCAGTTAACCTAGGGCAATAGAAATCATTGTTCTGAGGCTGTATTATTGATCTACAGCTGGATGATATGTCTTAATTCATCCCCATCATATTTCTCCTTCCATTTCCCAAAATGATAGCAAATATTTTTGTTTCAAAATTTCTAATTGGTAACAGTTTTTGGTTTGTATTTTCTTTCATTTATGGATTTTTTTTTTTTTTTTTGAAAACCACAAAGAGACCTCAGTGGGAAACACAGTAAAATAAATGAATGAAGTATTTATGTGCACACACTTGTGCAATAAAGAAATACAGGAAAGAGCACCTGGCAATGAATCACAGGTTGTACTATTTTAAAGAAAATCATAATCTACATCCTCAAACCAAACTAATTAAAAAAAAGCAGTGAAGACAATGGAGAACATTTTAAAAGAAATAACAGGCATATAAAAATCCACTTTGGTGTATAGTTGTGTGTCAGAGGAGATATGCCCCAGTGGACATTTATGACTTCATTCAGTTTTCTACATACAGCTATAAAGTGACATCTTAGATGTACCTACTGTCTGTGGGGCCTCCACGTTCTGAACTCTCTGTCCCGCAGGCTGTATGCCCAAACTGTCAGGGACTGAGTGGCTGTCTCCACCTGAGGGATCTCACACCTGAGGGTCAACACAGCAACAGGAACCTAAGGAAGGGTAAGGGTGACCAAATGTGTGTGTTCAATGCAAGCTTCATCTTTCAGCAATGTCTATGACCCTGCGAGAAGCATGTAGCTATACTCTCCATTGCCCTGAAGGCACATGTATGCCAATCTAGAGGAAACTTTGCAATGTGCAAATCAGTGAATGAGCTCAAAGGATGGGCTTGGGGCACTTAATCAACTGGTTCTGGACAAGTTAGGTAGCAGCACAAAAATGTGTTAGACTGCATTAATGTAAGCATAATAGTGTCAGTAGGTGGTACAGCAGTCATAGCCTAATTTACTTCATTAAAACTGAAACCAGAATGTTACCCCCAGACACCAAATGAACTTTCTCAAGATTTGATGACACATGATAACAGATAACTGAGATCCTACTTATACTATCATCCTCTTCCCTTTCCCAGAAGCAAGACCAGAGCAGGGCCCTGTAGCTGATCAGAGGGCTGGAGCACCTCTGCTATGGGGACAGGCTGAGAGAGTTGGGCCTGTTCAGCCTGGAGAAGAGAAGGCTCTGGGGAGATCTTTTAGCACCTTCCAGTGCCTGCAGGAGCTACAAGGAAGATGGGGAGGGACTTTTTACAAGAGCCTGTAGTGATAGGAAAAGGGGTAATGGGTTTAAATTGAAAGCGGGGAGTTTTAGATTAGATATCAGGAAGAAGTTCTTCACAGAGAGTGTGGTGAGGCACTGGAACAGGATTCCCAGAGAAGCTGTGGATGCTCCATCCCTGGAAGTGTTCAAGGCCAGGCTGGATGAGGCTTGGAGCAACCTGGTCTAGTGGAAGGTGTCCCTGCCCATGGCAGGGAGGTTGGAACTAGATGGTCCTTAAAGTCCATTCCAAACCATTCTATGATTCTATGATATAACTACAAGATAACACAGTCTTATATATAAATGATGTATATAAATAAACAGGCATAAAACTGAGCTGTGCCTAGATCCAGTGCTGTTAGTGTTCACAGAAGGAAGGCAATAATCCCACATGCACGTGTTCTTATAGTCTTCTGCGGTGGCCAACAGAATAGAGTTCTGCGCTGCTGCCGAGAGAACTGCATGCAAAGTTGTGCATATTGAGCAGTATAAAAAATATCTGTGTGATTTGACAGTAAGGATGCAATGTGACATTTCATTCCATGTCACGAGAGACCTGTAGTATGCTGCTCCTCTTTTTCCAGGATCACTCTGGACCAACCACTGTGGTATGCTTCTCACTTTACAGAGACAGATTTTTCACTTCCTTCACAAGCCACATGGGATACAGATATTGTTATACCCAGGCAAATTTTTGTGAGCATTTTCCAGTTAACCGTCCTCTTTTCTCCAGAGATTTATAAAACAGCTAATATGAATGAAGAACTTTTCCATCCTCCATCAGTAACTTCCATTTGATCTTACAGAATTACCGTAATTCACCAAAGAACGTAGGTTCTCCTGTTCTTGCCTAACCTGCTATAGGATTGAGGACTGAAGCACTGTCATATTGAGAAAATGTCCTGCCTCAGGGACTTTTCAGCAGAAATTGAAACAGCACACAGACCGGAACAAATGGCAGGGAGGAGTAAACATGCAGGTAACAGCATTCAGATTCAAGAGATAGTGCATGTTGTTACAATCTAAACTGTTAAATGCACTCCTCAGAGAATAGTCAGGCTTCATGAATAGTAGGAGTATTTGTTGTGCTTGGTATGTTAGTATATTTGCAGGAGTGATCTGGCATTTAAGAAAAAGGTAAGGTGAGGTGAAGGTGCTGTAGGTGTATATGACAAAGCTGTATCTTGTCTGGCTAATACCTAGGCTGGGTGTAAGAACAGAGGCTGTAGGAGTTACAGAAACCTGTGAGCAGTACCTAGAGAAAGCTATTGTAGCTCCAAGCAATACGTTTTGAAGTTAAAATATGTGTCTGTTCTTCCTGACACTGGGGTATAACTACTTTCCTCAGTGGCACTGTAGTATCACCCTGAGTACCTGGGAAGCAGACCCATGCAAGCTTCCACCCACCTTCACCGTTGTTTGGCTTACCACCTTCTGTTTGTAGGAGTAAACTGAGAACAAGTTCTGCTCTCCAAACTACATTTGAACCCAGACTAGGAAAAAATTCAATGTGTCCTCCAACTAAGACAAAATAACACACTATTGAATTTCTTCACCATTTCAAAAGCACCAGAAGGTGAGATCTAGTGGTAATGGTACTCATAGTGCTACCAAGGAATCAGTCCTGAAAGTGTCTTCTACAGCATGGAGTTCAGTTTTAGCCTCTCCAAACCCACATTTCAGCAGCACTTGATATAATATTTGTAAATTATATTTACAACTGTTTGGTACACCACCTCCTCTTATGAGTTTCATTCTCTGTTTGCCACCACTATCACATCTATTTTTGTTATTTCCACATTTTTGTCTTATTCTGTAGCCCTGGATATAGACATGGTTGCACACATATTGGCACACAATTAAATAGATTCCCTAATATTTTCAGGATCAGGACTGTAAAAAATTTAGAGTAGGCTTTCTTACTGCTATGAGGCAGTGACTGGCATTATGGGTTTCTATACACTCTTGTTGTTACTAGAAACCAGTGAAATATGCAATCAACAAAGGAAGAAAATCTGAGAATATGTGGACATCAATTGTTAGTCTTGCTTCCTTAGGAAAATTAATTATTACTAATCACTCCAGTGAGCTTCCTTGAGAAGTAGATATCCTTTATGAGTTTACATTAAAAAATGGAAAAATTCTGTGCTGATCCTACTAGAAGTAGTACAGTGTGGACTGTGTCACTTAATCCTGCTCCACATTAAATCGGTGTTTAAATTCTGACCAAGACAATTAATACCACTGACAACTCATTTTAGCTCACGTGGCTCATGTGACCAGGCAGTTTGTACATTACTCTGTCCTCTAATCTTAAACAGATAGTTCAGACTCAGCCTCTAGAAAGAGTTTTTGGAGCCTATAAGACATTTTTTACCCCAACTCAGTTTTGGGTAGAGGTCAGAGGAAAAATGGTACCACTCACCTATATTTGAGTTATATCCTCTGAGAAACACGAAGCTAAAGCCTGTGATTTTAAAATCCTATCCTTCAGATCAGAATGCCCTGTGGTTTACATAACAGCTGCTGAAAAAAGATACCAAGAGAATTATTTTGGTTTAAGCAATTCCACTTGTCCTCTTCACCTGTCTAAAGATGCTGACTGGTTACTGAAATTCTTTCCTAGATTCTGTAGAGTGTCCTCTTCACACAAAAGTAAATTTTTGATGTAAATTTTCCCTGATGAAAGTGGTGGGGTTGTAATATGACTGGCTCCCAACAAAAATATTTGTACACTATGTTTGAATAGTGACACATGAGAAGCTTCCAGACATGGTAGTAGATATTTATACAACGAAGAAAAAGTCAATATGGATGTGATTTAATTCTTTTTCTCTCTAAGGAAAAGTGTTTCTTAGCTGTAAATCATATGGGAATTAAATTAGCTAAATTCTTATTAAATGCTTTTTCAGCCCAGTCCCTTCAATAAATACTAATTATAAGACATGAAAAGACATATAGAAACTGTTTCTCAAAGAGCATAATGGGAAAAATATAAAGGTTTGTGATTAATTATTTTTTTTGCTTTTTTTTTTTTTTGGTGGGAATTTTTTGTGTGCTTGCAAAAATACAGAACACAAAGAAGCTGTTTTACATTGTGTTTTGACATGGTAATGGTACCTTTTAAAACAGAATGTGTCATGGGTTATGTTCCAGCAAATTTGAGGCAAACAAAATGCTTGATGGCTCTGGCAGAGTTCTGTGGGTTCTAAGAGTCCATTCCACTTCAGAAATGTTGATGATGAACATGTTGCCGGGAAAACATAGAAGGTTTTTACCTTCTATGCATTTTACAAAAACTCATTTACACAGATTCTAGGACAGCTAAGGCACCTTTCCAGCTCCAGCTTTCCAGTATTCTGCTTATTGAAAGTAGCTTACTCCACCACATTTAATAGGAACTCTATAGTAAGAGAAAGCAGTCATCTCTATTTTACAGAGGATAGAAGCCCAGATAAGACAGTGAAGTGAAGATCAAGTAGGAAGTCACTGGCCAAGAAAGTATTTAATCCATGACCCTAACATTTGAAAGCAATTACTTCAGTCTATCAATCATTCATTTATCTTCATTCCATTAAAGTAATTGCTAGGAAAAATTTATAAATAAAATAAACTTTAAAAAAAATATAAAATATTTTTCTGAGTGTAATATCATAAACACAGTAAATAATAATCCTACCCTACTCTTTATTGACTATTGAATATTATACAGCACTAATAACAGTATAATCAGACTGTCACTAGTTGACCACTTGATCAGTTAACCAGTTTGGTGAATGAACCTATATTAATGAGAAGCCTAAAACTGATCAATTGCCTCTGTTTCAGGCTACAGTGTTCCACAGGTGTTTATGCATACATAACTTGCTTGGTAGAAGGAGCACCCAGGCCTGAAGATGTGAGTAGAATTTAGGCACTTGAGAATCACTGCAATTTTGAAATGAGCAAGGAGACATCAAAACTCCACCTAAGCCCTTGTTAGGTGTATTCTGAGTATACGTGATTTACTTGGTCAGGTTGAGGTTTACACCAGAGCTGGTTGCCAGTTGCAAGAGGGGTGGTGCCATGCATTTTTTGAAAGCTAAGTTAGCACAAATATGCTTGACATTGTGAGCTGTATATCAGCCTCAAGACTCATACCATTAACATGTGAAGATGGAGATAGCCCTACAAATGATTTAGAGTTATGAATGGAGCATCTCCACAAAGCCCAGGTTCTCGGTAGCTGGACAGGGCTGGACTGCATATGTAGGGTCTCAAGATGTGCTGGACACTCCAGCCTTTCTGGCCTGTTTCCATTTTGGTGGCAGTTTTGGACTAAGCAGCACCTTCCTCTCAGCACAGTTCCCCTACCTGTACAGACGTATGTACTTGCAAACCACATGTAATTCAGAAGCAACAAACTAGTCAGTCGCAGTGACCACTTGAAAAGGACACACTAAATCTGGATTTCTCCATACTTCTCAGCCCAAGAGAAGTAAACCTGCGTTTTTCAAGAGTATGGTCTGATTGCCACTCAGTGGTCAGATTTGGGACTTCCAAATTTTTCCGGGATTATTAGTTTTTAAAATTCAGTAATCATCCACAGTAAAATGACACCCATGCTCCTACACCCTCCCACCCCTCCCCTTCCCTCAGGAATAATTACTGCAATTCTTAGAGCAGAAAATGAATAGGAAAAAAATCAACCAAACAAACAAATAAACAAATATCCCAAAAACCAAAACACCACACCAGTAAGCATGCTTTGTCTTCCACTTAATGGAGTATCCTAGGTAATTCCACCTAGAGCCAAGATTCTACTTGGGTTCATTTGTTCCTAACATAATGGGTTATTCCTTATGCTTCAGGTCCCTTCATACCATGTCTGTTGTTAGGCACCTGCCCACAAATGATTATCAATGTCTACTTTCTCATAACTGACATGCACAGAGCCATTCCCTTTGTTAGATCTCAAAACGGAACTGAAATTCAAGCTGTAACTAAAGGAAATGCTGGCTGCAGAAGCCTAGAAATGTTTCTAAAGACCACTAATCCGTATAAGAACCCATTCCAGTGTGTGTAAAGGAACTAGCAATAACATAGCCTGTAAGTATCTGCTGCAATCAGTTTTATCCCTCTGCATGACTCAACATCCATTTTCCTTGTGTGTCCTGATTGATATTCAAACATCAGATAGCTTTGCTACAGATATCAAAGCACAGAGTCTGGATTTCTAAAGATCAGACTAGGATTTGGTTCAGCCTCCTTCAAAACAAAGCCTCTTTTCCCATGCTGTAGGTGCAATTTTTTAAGTATTATGCATGCCGTGAGGAACTTTGAAGTTAATAAATATTATTGTGTCAAATAAAATAAATAAATCCTTCTCAGTGAGACAAAGATCAATTTCAGTACTATATAATATAAGGCTTTAGCCCCTGGCAGAGAGTTCTGGGAGTTACAGTGGTTGAAAGAAATCTGAGAGCACAGCAGTGGGTTTGGATTACCGAGTATCTAAGCTACACGAGAAAATTATCTTTCAAAAAAAAAAAAAAAGACTCTATGAGGTGAAAAAGTTATGTAAATGGTCTTTTAATACTTGTTAGAATAAAAGTTGTAGTGCATCAAAATTCTTGGAAAAACAGAGGAACAATTTTTTTGTGCACTTTAAAATTGTAATAAGGTTTTTTTTCTTTACTTTCCAATAAAACATAAAAACATGGAAAAGATTTAATTTTTAATTACGTGTGATGAGTTTCTATCAAGTTCATAAGCCCTCTTTTTGTTCACTGTTGCAACAAGAGTGAAAGCTGGCAACCACTGCTTTCCCACCGTAACCTTGCTCAAGGTGTGAAAGGAGTATTCCTAAGGAAAATACAGCTGCTTTGGAAGTGGCATGGCTCCCTGTGAAGCAACAGCTGAAAAAGGCAACACATTTAAGCATCATCACGAAGGGCACTGAGAACAGAAAAGGCCCACCATTTGTAACCCTGGCTCCCGTGCACAGTTCATCTCTGCAGAGCAGGAGTGACAAACTAAAGAAGGTACGGAAGAGAGATACTAAAATGGCAAAGGGGGCAGAACCGTGGAACTATGAGGAGACACTACAGAGGGATGGATGTTTCAATTTAAGAAGAACGCTGAGGGAGATGTGTTCAAGGGTTACATCCTGAAAGCGGTACATAAACGAGTGCAGGAATGTTAATTGCCACCCACACAGTACTGCATACACTCAAGGGGCACTTTGTGAAACTGGCCTAAAGCAGATGAAAGTATCCTTTTTTACACAGCGCATAGTGAGCCTTTAGAATCTGTTTCTATGGAAGACTGTGAAGCATTATCAGCATGTTAAAAAATAAGAGACATTAATGAACAGCGGGTCCATAAATAGTTACAAAAGGGGACAGGCAGGGATTTCCTTTCTAATCTTATTGTTCCAATGACTGGTGGGGAATGAAGCTTCATATGCTTCTGCTGAACTGCATCTCCTACCGCAATTATCAAAGACAGACTGCTAGACTAGATGGATTATTGATCTGATAAACTAGATGAATTCTTTTATTCTCATTTTCTAGCAGAAAGTCAGGAATTTTTCTCCTGATTCCTAAGACTTCCTAAGGAAAATTGAAAGACAAAGTTGTAGTTCTGGTCAGAGTTACAGGATAAAGTAAAATTTATGCACTGTACTGTGTGTGCTTGCAGTGTTGGAGATGTGAAGGAATCAAGAGCATCTCATCTCACCCAACAGCAACAGAGCTCCAGAAAAAAAGTGTTTGAATAAACAGTCAGTGAAATAGGCATGATTGTGTGTGTGTGTGGTTTTAAATGAGTAGAAAAAAATACACCAATTAGGGAGACCCTGTAATCTCTCCTGTGAGTGCAATGAAAGAGGCAAGAAATAACTACAAAGGCAAAATACTGCACTAAGAACATTTTCTAGATAGGAGTGGGATGAAATAAATTAATCTGCCTCCCAGTTATTGTAGCTACCTCAATATGTTTTGCAGTAATGATCTAAAATGCATACATGAAATATTAATGTGTTAGATGAAAATGAATCTTTGGTGGTCTGAAACCCCTTACTTGTGGCTGATGTTGCCTCAGTTTAAGTCATATCTTCTAGTTATAAATCACTGCTCTCCTGGAATGTGCTCAGATACTAGAGCTGCATGCTAAAAGAATCTGCATAGATGAGAAATTAATAGGATTATTTTCCATACAATGGGGCATGGTGATGAGGTAGTGGTCAAATTATTTGAGTAATTTGGTAAGACCAAAAGACATTAGGATAATAGCATGAGACCTTACATCAAAGGCTGATGGAAAGCTTGAAAAAAAAATTTTATTTCATAGATTTTTTTCATTTTATTTAATTTCATTTCATTTCTTATTTCAGTATTTATAGATCTTTATGGCAGAGAGATGAGGTGAGGAAAGGCAAAGAGAGGAGGGGTGTTGTGGCAGATGTACCTGCCCTGACAATAACACGATAACAGCACACCAAGCAACCCTTGTCATCCCCACATGGTGATGGTCAGACATTTGGAGGTCAAAAGAAAAGAAGTTGGGGTCTTCAGCCAATGGCAGGCTACATGATCATATATGATCTCAGATCAAATTTGACTGGGATATAAATGGAGCCCCACCAGAGAGACATTTTGAGTGGGTCCTCCTCAGAGTAGCGGGTCTACAGTCGACGACTGTCCCCTTAGGTTGGGATACCGCCTAAGGAAACTCCTCGAGGCCGAGTGCCCTCTTTATTTGGTGAGTGATTGCCCACTTTGGGTCACTGACCATAAAGCTTGAGAATTTTTAAGTCGGGTGTCTAGTATTAATTCCTGACTGATATCGTGAACCTGTGGATTGTTACTGTTTGTTGGAGTCTCAAAATGGTTCCTGTTACAGTAAAGCTTATTTTGAGTTTGTTAAATTTTTGTAAAAAAAAAAAAAAACAAAATCAAAATAAACCAACCAACCAACCAAACAAACAAAAAGTTTCAAGTTTGGTAGTTAACCTGGTTTCATTTTTTGAAATTCCACTATCTTGCCTCCCAACCTGGGTGTCTGCACAAGTTTTGGAGTGCCATCCTCTAAGGGACTTCTCACCCCAAAGTCACCTGACTCACACAATAAAATTGCTTACACTATGTCCCTGGCTGACTGAATTTCTCTTGAAATGACAGTGGGGAAGTGATCACTCAGATAAAAACAAGACTTATCTATCTAATCAGATGTTGTTCAATGTTTAAAAGTTTAAACATTCAGTGTTCAAATATTAAGATGTCTTCTTCAGCTTATGCAATTATTAAAATTAAAATCAGTAGATCTTTAATTGTCCAGATCCAAAATGCATCTTTAAAGATCCAGAGTGGATCTCTGATTGTCTTGTGGACTGTTTTGTACTACATGTTCTTACATGGCTAAATTTCTTTTTTTTTTTCAGTGGAATGTGGAGCAGGATGTTAAAGAAGGCTCCCAGCAAATATTCTGAAGAGAAACAAGAGAAAGAGAGGTGGAGGATTTCAGGAATAACAGCATTTATATTAAAACAGAAAAATAAGCCATGGCCTTCATTGGTACTCTAAGCTGTTCAAATACATGTTTCACTTGTGATGGCATTAATTTCTATATATGCAAATGAGACTAATTACAAACTTCTTAGATTTTTTTTTCCCTATTGCATCTAGGTCTCTAGTTGCCTCCTCAGAAAGATTTATCAAGTTGCCTCCTCAAAAAGATTTATCAGAAATATTTCCAAATGACAATTCAAGTCTATTAGTTTAAGGTGAACACCACAAACAAAATATGAACCAGATTATTTGAGCCCAGAAAAGCC
>NW_010233173.1:20874-22300 GCF_000690775.1 Eurypyga helias | reverse complement strand
TATACATATATATATACACACACATCCCAGAAGTTAACCAAATCCTGATGTTGAGTTTTTTGAGCTGATTGTTTAAATTTTCTGCTGTGTGCAGTTGGGTTATTGTATTACCCCAGACTTGTGGGTGAACTGTCTCAGTGCTGGTAGTAGCTGTGCTGCAGTTTGTGATCTACCTGTCACTCTTGTTTATCAGCTGAAATAAATTATCGTTTCTGTATAATGAAGGTCTCCATGACTAGAATAAAACCATCTCTCTTGCTCTTCCTCTGGGTGATTTTCGAGCTCTGTTTAATTGTAACCTGATCTTTCCATCCCGTAGAGCTTAGAACGCTTACGCACGCGGGCGGGTGCTGTGGCTAGTGGGGAAGGTGGAAGAGACCTGCATCGGCAGAGCTATCCAGGAGCTGCTCGAGAGGGAAACGGCTTGTCAGATGTGGAAGTTAACTCCCTTTCTCCACTCCGAAGGAAAAGGCGTGGAGGTGCTTCCGTGACTGGACGTACGGGAGGTGGGAGACTGGCACACACAATTGCTCGGTTCCCGAAGATGCTTTTGCCCAGGCAGCTTGTGGGACCCAGCGAGCAGGTGCCGAGTTCCCCTGTCCGGGGGGTCTTTTGGGCCCGGCTCTGAGGTGCAGCCGGATGCACGTGGCCAGCTCGTAGCTGGAAGTCGCCCTTAGGCTGAAGTGGGTTTTCTCACCCGGGGTAAACCCGTTCCTACTGTCTCCAGACCGGTCGGCGCTACGGGTCTGGGATCACGGTCGCCGCTTCTCGCAGCGACAACCATGTTTCTCCACAATTCCAGGCCCTGACCTTGGCACTGTCATCCCAGTGAT
Source organism: Eurypyga helias (assembly GCF_000690775.1). Lineage (NCBI taxonomy): Eukaryota > Metazoa > Chordata > Aves > Eurypygiformes > Eurypygidae > Eurypyga > Eurypyga helias. The sequence continues at coordinate 21,467 of NW_010233173.1, read as the reverse complement.
GGCAAGGCACTCCTTAAGCCCCGGTGTAACGGGGCTCCAGCACAAAGCTCTGCAGGAAGAGACCAGGAGCACCGGGGCTGCTGACTCAGGTTGCTGTAGTGCTGACGGCTGACTTACCCCGCGGGCTCGTGGCTGTGGTACCTGTGCCGTCTCCCAGTGCCCTGCCAGACTTCAGGAACTAGAAATCTCCGTATGGATTTTACTGGCAGTAGATACTGGCACAGGGTTGCGTGGATTGACTGGATCTCTAGTGCTTCCTTCCTACCTGTAGCAGGAATCCATAGTAGGTATGTATATCCGTACCTACTGATGGATACCCAGCTCTCCGTCTTGCCTGGTTTTACGGGCTGTAACTTCATCTTCTCCTCAGCTGAGGCGATAACCATCGCTTGCCCTGCTCTGTCCTGGTTTTCCCCTGGCTGGACCTGTTCCGTTGATCCCTGCTGTTACACGTAGGGCTTTCCTGAAAGAATACTGTGGGTTTTTGGAGGCAAAGCTAGGTATTCAAGTAAATATTAGAGGTTTCTGGTTTTGCGGAGTCAGGCTCTAATGTGCCGGTTGCCGGGGTTAAGTACGTTGTGATGAGAGCGCCA
>NW_010233173.1:19180-20855 GCF_000690775.1 Eurypyga helias | reverse complement strand
GTCTCCGCTGAGCTACAGCCCTGCCCACGGACACCTCCTCTTCCCAACCCCACAGCTCTTGCCTCTTGCATGCTGCTTATGGCCTTTCGGAAGCACTTTCCCTCGAGTCGGAGGTTGTGTTGGCTGTTCCTGCTCAGTGTCTGCTCTTGGTTCACCCCAAGTAAAGGTGGGGTTAGGGAAACACTCCCAAAGGGAAGAGGGTGAAAATGAACCTGAGCCTAGGGCCTGGATGTGAAATGCCCCCCAAGAGCCACGTCTCGGGCTTGGCTGCAGTCTGCGTGCAGGAGACCGCTGGGGAAAGCTCAGGGAAAAGGTGTGGATGCCAGGGCAGGTGTCCCCCGAGTCGGGCCAGCTTGCTGTAACAAAGAACTCCTCCTTCGCTCTTCCCCGGCCCCGTTTCCGGGTGATCTGAACAGAAGGAATACATCCAGTCAGCGCCCATCTCGGTGTATCCCGAAAGGAGGTTTGTAAGGGGGTGAAGTCACCTCTGCGCCAGCCCGCAGCTGCTCCTCGCTGCTCATCTCCTTCCCAGTAGCAGGGTACAACACCCCACCAGTGGTTACTCCATGTGTCATCGTGCTCCATCCTAAATCCCAGCCCCCACTGGCTGTGATGCAGACTTAGGAGGAGCCCGAGGACACGGCGGAAGGCTTTGTCTCCCCTCAAGGAGCGTGCAGCGTTTACGGAGCCGCCCGTACGCAGACCCTGGGGGTCTTCAAGGCCAGGCTGGATGAGGCTTGGAGCAACCTGGTCTGGTGGAAGTGTCCCTGCCCATGGCAGGGGGTGGGACTGGATGAGCTTTAAGGTCCTTTCCAATGTGATTCTGACGCACGCAGCCAGGGTGGGGGAGCCTGTGTCGCTTGTGCCGACAGCGGGCAGACACCGCTCCCACCAGGTGAAAGGGGTTCTGCCCGCCGCTTCCCCAGTGCGTTTGCAGGAAAGCACTAGGGGTTTTGCACGCTTTTTTCAGTTGCGTAAGGGGGGAAAAAGAACCAAAATGAGCCATTTGGGAAAGAAAAACTGGAAGCGAAGCGCACTCTGCCCTGCCGTGCCGAGCTCGAGCAGCTTGGCCGTGGAAGGAGAGGGACGGGCTGCTGTGGGTGCCAACCCCCAGCTGCTGCTGTTGCTGTGCTATCCAGGAGCTGGTGTAACGCTGCCTGGGGCGCAGCCCGGGCTCCTCCTGTGATCACCCAGCTCTGCCAGTTGTATCCCGTGAACCTCCCTTGGGGGTTCCTGGGCACTCCATCCCAGCCTGCAGGGCAGGTGCCGTGGCGGGTATCCGCGCGCAGGTCCCGTTGCTGCTTGCGCACCCCCAGGCTCCGTTTTTCCATAGCGTCAGGGTCACGGCTTCAGGGCAGCGCCAGGTGATGCCTCTATTCCGGATGCGTGTCCCTGGAACTGACACAGGGTCTCTTGGATTGCCCCACCTACTGCCCTCCCTACCAAGAGGAAGGAGAGAATGTTTAAGGGATGGAGAGCGAGAAGCCCTTAAGTCCAGAAAGTCAAAACAAAGCCTGTTTATTAAGTGGTTTCCTTTTACTTGTTTCTCCCCTTTTTTTAAAATAAATAAAGCCTTCAGACGCGTACAAGTGAAACACATCATCCTTCAAAGTGCAGTTACATTTCCACCCCGCTCCCAAGAATCACATAAAGCTTTGTCAAGTCACCCCAAAAA
>NW_010233173.1:18433-19001 GCF_000690775.1 Eurypyga helias | reverse complement strand
TAGGAAACAAAACCAACCTGTTTAGAGTCCCAAGAGTTCGTTACCGGAATAAGTTAGTTACTCTGGGAGCCCCGGGAGGAACTAGGCTGATGAGTCGCGAGGGATGGATGAGAGCCGCTGGCTGCTGGCGGCAGTCTGGAGCAAGGCAGGAAGTCGCTTTGCCGGAAGCCATGGAATCCCCTTCCCCCTGGCCCTGGGGAAGCGGCAGCACCAGCTGCCTCCCAGGATCAGTTCGAGTCCACCCGTGCCCCAAGCACACCCAGTAACAGAAGAGAGAGAGGGAGGGCGAGGCCTGATGCTCGCGTCGCGTCCGATGCTCACGTCGTGTCCGATGCAACCTGCCGCAGGTGCCCGCTCTGGCCGGGGGCGCCGCGCGGAGGTACGGGCACGTACGGGGTCGCTCCGGTCTTCTCGAGCTCGTAGGAAATTGCTGCGAGCGAGGGTTTAAGCGCCCCTTAAACCACCATGATTTTGACCTCGTCGTTCTCGTCGGCGCGGTAGAAGAAGGGAATGCAGGGGTTTTCCAGCGGGGAGCCCAGCCGCTCCTGAGGGTTCTGGATTTCTCTGA
>NW_010233173.1:12400-18365 GCF_000690775.1 Eurypyga helias | reverse complement strand
GGCCTGGTGAAGAGCAGCGGCCTCTTGCTCTGCTTCGTCTGATAAACTCACCTCCCGTAACCCTGCGCGGACACAGACAAGGCAGGTAACTCCCCATCGACGCGCCCCAGTGAGAGAGCCCGGGTTATTCCGCGTTTCAGAGCTTGCCCTGGCCGCAGCTTACCTTCTCCGTCGGTGGCGTTGAGCTCCACGCGCCTCTCGGCCGGAAGCGCGCCCTCCTGCTGACCCGCTGACGCCGCGGGGCTTTGCGCGGCTGCTACGTACTTGCTGTACCATTCGTTTCTCTCCCTGACCAGACGCATCACCAAATCCTGCAGCTCCAGCAGCTTCACCTGCCCCAAAGCAAAGGAAAGCCCATGAAACGTGCCCGTGTCCCTGGCCGCAGGCTCTCACAAAACCAGCAGCTTGGAGGCAGCCGAAACACCGCGTGGGGCGGTTTGGAGCGGGCAAGTGTGGCCCAGGCCTGCCCCGCTCGGAGCAGTACGACGGAGAGGATTGCTTGCCTTCATCTCCTCCTTATCCTGAGCCAGTCTGCTGATGTACTCCTCCTTCTCCTGGTGTCGCTGCTTGAGGATGGCCCTCTGACTCTGGTACAATGCGATATACTCCCCTGCCATGCGAGAGAAGGAGTAAGCGTTGGCAGGAGCAGGGTGCGAGCCTCACGCCGAACGATGCGGCACGAGGATCCATAGCCAATCCAAGCCTGGGCTGTAGATCCAGGCAGCGGCAGGAGACCTGAGCTGCTGGGGCCCGTCTGCTCCCCAGATGAATAACGCATCGAGCAAGCTTTAGCTCGTGCTGGCGTCACCTGAACGTACCGATGGTGTCTGTTTCCCCAGAGAGCTGGATGCAGCGATGCTCCAACTCCTCCAGCCGCTCCTTCAGGTCAGCTTTCTCGCGCATCAGGTCTGTGAAACGGGACTGAACACGGAGGTTGGTGTCAATACCCCAAGTGCTTCACGTACACAGACTACCTGCGGTAAAGACGACCCCTCCTACACAGAGCTGTGAGCCTAGGGAGCAAATCTTTACAACCTGTCTCGGATTTGCCGCTGAAAAGGAACCTAGGGAAGGTGTAACGAAGAATCTCAGCGTTTTGGGACACAGAAGGGCTGAAGGTGAAAGTGCCCTTCAACCTTCTCGCTGCCAGGCAGCGCAGCTCCAGTCGCCGGCGGCTCCGAGGCCGCAGACCACCTGGTTCAGCCCCACAGGGCGAGGGCACTCGGCCTGGTGCTCTCTTTCTGCAGAGAATCCTAGAATCACGGAATGGTTTGGGTTGGAAGGGACCTTAAAGATCATCTAGTTCCCACCCCCCTGCCATGGGCAGGGACATCCTCCACTAGACCAGGTTGCTCCAAGCCTCATCCAGCCTGGCCTTGGACACTTCCAGGGATGGGGCATCCACAGCATCTCTGGGCAACCTGTCCTCGTGCCTCCCCACCCGCTCTGTGAAGAATTTCGTATAGAGAAGGCCACAGGCCAGTGCCAGGCCCTTCCATTCCCAGGTCTGAGGGGCTGGGAGGGGAGTTACCACTGCAAGCTCTCCCATGCGGAGAGGAGCAGCGAAAAGCTCGTTAGGAAGTAGGTTGTTATTAGGGAATGGGTGCTACTCGCCCCCCTACAGTCTGTCCGTGCCGTGAGAGACGTCCACCCGGCCCCAGAGCACAGTGCAGCTGCGCAAGGTCGTGGGGCTGAAAGAGGATGAGATCCTTGCTTACCTGCAGCTTCTCCATGGCCGTTTTCAACGCCTCGTGAACCTCCACCGGAACAGTGTCCCCAGTGGAATCTGGAAGGGATGTGGAATTTACAGCCCCTCCTGGGACATAAGGGGCCAGGGTCAGCTGGCCGAGACATCTCTCCATATTCCCACCGCCCCCCAGACGGCCCCACATTTTTACCTGCGCCCAGCACGACGTTACGTTGCTGCTCCTGCCTCAGAGCTGCGATTTGCTGCAGGAGGCTTCTGCACTGCTGCTTCTGAGCAGCCAGCTGCTGCCTCATCTCCTCTCGCTCCCTCTCCACTTGGGACATGGCACAGGTCAAGAACGAGACCTAAGAAGAATTTGGGAGTGTGCACATCAGCGGGAAGCGTGACCAGCTGTGCACCTCAGGACAGAGGAACAGTTCACCCCATTTTATTTACGGCTACGAAACCAAAGTACTAAGTGACGGCCTGGAGCCAAACCAGGTTGGTTCTTCTCATCCCCACCTAGTACAAATAGGTGGGTTAATATTTGCTCCCACGATACCTGTTTGATTGGAGTTATTTTCCTAATTAAAGCCACTGCCAGACTTCCAGCCCATCTTGCCAGGATGCTGCTGAAGCCTTGTGGGTTTTGCACAGGGAGCTGTTAGACCTCCCTCGTTACTGCACCTCAGCTGGGAGGGATCACAGCTGGCAAACAGCCTCCTCTCTGCAGTTTAACCTGCCCACCCGTTCGGTTAGAACTAAAAACAAAGGCTTTTCTACCCTCTAAGCCTCACCATTTCTTCATGGCTTTCAAACTTCTCTGGGATCACAAAGGAAGGTTTTTGGATTTCTTCAGTCATTGCTTCACTTTCAACTCCATCTCCTGTAAGAGGAGGAAGGTGAACAAAGAGATAATACCCCAGAGAGCCCAGCTCTACCTCTTTCCTGGTGACCAGCTGCAGCCACTCACCCTCTAGTCGGTGCAAAATCCTGCCATCCAGGTCTGCTGCTAACTGACTGATCTGGGCCTGCAGCTCCTTGTTTTCCTTAGCCACAGCTTCCAGATTTTCCTGCAAGAGAGAAGCGGAAGGTCACTGAAACCTGCACAAGCCAGACCCCACAGTCACTCCATCTGCAGGCAGCAGCACCACACACAGAAGAGCAGGGTTTCTGCTCCAGGGTTTCCAGCACCATTCACCCCTACAGCACAGGATCTCACGCTCAGGTTGGAAGGGACAGCGAAAGCTCGTCTGGTCCAACCTTAATTAATGCTTCATGTAGTTAAGCACTCTCCCTCCCATCATTCCACTTTGCACTGGCCCCTTTTTAGTCACCTTGGTTTGCTGCAGCTCTTTCAGGTGCATTTCCACTGTCACCTTCCCCTGAACCTCCTCGTGCTGCAGCCGATCCATAAGCTGTGTCTGGAGCAAGTACTGCTTGTGCAGTTCCTCCTTCTCGGCAGAGAGCTGCTGGTACGCCACGCTGTACTGCTGCAAGTGGCCGTAGTACTGGTCCCGCTGCTCCTGCAGCCCCCGAGCTTCCTGTGTTTTCAGCTCCAGCTAACACAAAACGGAACCATCCCATCAAACCGTTTCTGCCAGAAAAGCTGATCCCCGTGACACGATCCGAACTGTCAACAGCGCCCCAAAGCCACCACCGAGGCAGGCAGCCACCGTCTGCCCCCGCAGCAGACGATGGGGGGAGGCTCCCGGCCTGATCCCAGCATCAATCGCCATCCCAGCTGGGGAGGCCGCCGGCAGTTCGCAGCCACCGCTGCGTACCGGCCCTGCCATCCCGCCGGCTGTCGCTCACCGTCTCTTTGAGCTCCCCCAGGTTCTCCTGCAGCTGCCCCAGCTTCTTGGCCAGCTCCTTCTTCACGTGTTGCTCTGACTGCAGGGCACTTGTCACCTCCATGTTTTCATTGGTCTGCAAGACAAAACCCGCTGGAGAAGCAAACCCCAACCACCACAAACTCTGCGTGAGCCACGCTCCTTCCCCGTACAACAGGCTGCCATCCCTTGTGTTATGCTGGGGTGTGACCAAGGGCTGTTAAATTGCCTGCTCAGGGCAGTAGATAACGGGCAGAAAGGTTCAAAAGTTGGGGAAGAGCAAGGGAAGAGCCAGGGGAATCAGGTGGTGGGACAAGAGGAGGCCAGGCACATCACACAGCCTGTCAGCTCCAAAGCAGATGGGGGTATGAACGTCCCAAAGAGTCACAGCCGTTCAGAAACGTGGAGTTTGGAAAGGACTAAAGAAACACCAGGGGTTAGACCCTGCGTGAGCGTGCCAGGGCCCCAGAGGGGAAGCTGCTACAGTGAAAGAAGCAAGAGTAAGGATTCGGCTCCAGGACGAGTAAGAATGACGGCAGCAGGAGAGAAAACTGCGGAGAACTTCTCCCTCATGGGCAAATACAGGGAACAGAAAATGGGTATTTTCAAGGGTAAAGGGGCAGAGGAATACTCTGGGAAAGCAACAGCCTGACTGCCCGGGGATGAGAGGAAAAAGGAAACTGCTCTGGACAAAGATACTGGTTCATCTGCCAAAGCACCTGAGGGAGTAAGGAATTCCAGGGAACCTCCACCACAGAAGATGGAGCACCCATAGCTTCAGAGATAATGCTTCTGCCAGATTTTAACATCCGTGCTACAAGAGGATTGCTCCAGTGGGGGAAGCAGTGGGAAAAGATGCACGAAAGAGACATACCAGCTTGACAAACCCATTCTGCAGCTCAGCCAGCTGCTCCTTCAGGTCCCGATTTTGGCTCAGTGCCCTACTGATGGTGGCCTTGTCACTCTGCATGTCCTCCAGGATCTGCTGTCTGTCCACAGATTCCTCGTTGTAGCGCTGCACAGCCTTCTCGAGCTCCAGCAGACGCTCCTCCTGCTCCCGGTAGAGGTGGCTCAGCTGCTCGTTGTCCCGGACCTGGGCCTGGTACTGCCCGTGCAGTTCCTCCTTCTCTTGCTGCAGCCGCTGGATCTCCTCCTGCAGACTCAGCTCAGCTGCCGTCGGCCCTTCTGGCACAGAAGGCTCAACGTCCATGGGCTTAACTGCGGAGGAAACGGGACCAAAAGCAGCTCCAAGGGCTGAACTGCTGTGCAGTACACATCACTTACATACCCAAAGCGTACCCCATCTTACAGGGCTCAGGTATCACCAGGTGCAGCATCCGGTCCTTGCTGCGGGGCACCGAGAGGAACGACGGAGCAAAACCAACCCAAAACCAAGCACAGCAGCATCCTGTGTGCTGCTAACTCACTCAGGGCCCTAGCAAGAGCATCCTGCCTGCCCAGACGCCTGAGCCAGAACACAGTCAGGCAGATACTACAGACATACAGAGTCTGCTGGTCAAATATGTGAAGAGTTCACTTGCTGTTTGCTAGGATGAAAGATTCCTCGGGCTCACCAGGCTTTCAGCTGCCTTCACAGAGCATCGGCCCTGCTTGCACCCAGCGTGCAGATGTTCCCGCGCAGCGGGGACGGAGCTAACCGGCTGGTACTCCGCAGCACCAAGCCCTACCTGATGTGCTCAACAGCTCTGAAACGCTGGCTTCCAGCTCCCGGATCCGGGCCATATGCTTCTCCTTCTCCTCAGCCATTGTGTGCACCTGCAGGGCCACGCAAGTGAAAGTTAAAACAACGTTCACGGGGCGTTTCCTCCTGCCTCTGTTGGTCAAAAGCAGCTCTGATGCTGCCCCTGGTGTTACCTGCTCGGAGAGCTGCTGGACCCGCTGCTGCCAAATGCTCCGCTCCTCCTTCAGTTTCTCTACATACTGATCTCTTTCTGCCTGGAGCTGGTGAAGGGACTCCGAGAGCTGTTCAAAACAAAATCAAGCACGAAGAGAACGGTTTTGGCTCAATAAATTTGGCAGCAACTGCTTAAGGGATAAAGCTTGAAGAAACCCGCGTTAGTGGTACGCCGAGGCTGCGTCCTTCTGCCACAGCGGTTTCTATACAGATGTCAAGATTGGGGTCATCTCAGCCTTTTACCTGAGCAACCTGAGCTTCCAGGCTCGCCTTCTCCTCCAGCGCCATCTGCAGCTGCTGGTTTGCATCCAGACTCCCGGCCTGATTTGAGAACTGCCAATAAAGATCCAAAAGTTATGGCAACATGTTAATAGTTTCAGCGTAGCCTTTCCCCTGACAGTAACCTGCCACATAATCCGTGTTGTCACCTTCTACAGCCCTTAAAAGTGCTCCAGCTCACACTGAAGTTGAATGAGGAAAAAAGGAACTTGATTTTTGCCCTGTACACCCGGCTGAGCTGGGCACATCCAG
>NW_010233173.1:396-11993 GCF_000690775.1 Eurypyga helias | reverse complement strand
GGGCTGAACTGGGCACATCCAGGCCCGGTAAACCCGGGTGAGATGGGCACATTCAGACCCTCGCAGGCACCTTAACACCCAGCTGCACCCTGAGCACTAACAGCACACTTCATGCACGCCCGCTGTAACCGGCCGCTGCTCTCAGCTCTCCCCAGCCGACCTCCGCATTGCCCCGCACAGTTCACCTGCCGCCGGGCTGGGGACCAGCACCGCCCCGCTCAGCTGGTTCTCAGAGACCGCCCAGCAGCGCGGAAACCAAACTGCTGCACAGGGACAAGCAGGGAGAGTCAGCGTCTCTGCACCCTCCCGTACCGTGTAGCAGACCAAGGTCACAGTGTATTTCCCTCTCCTGCTCCAACCCCGTGGAATACAGACTTCCTGCTCCGCAGAGGCTTCACCGGAAGCCTTTTACCGAGAGGATTGTCTTGATGGGATTTTGCACCTTCCTTGAAAAACGAGTTAAGTCTTGCCCCCGCTGTCAGAAGCGAAGTCTGACAATGATCAGTGTCATCTGCCCTGACATCCCCAAAGCGTTTGGGTTACCTGTTGAATCATCAGCTCAGCCATTTCCAGTTTCTTATGCAAATCCTCCATATCCAACTTCATAGCTGAGTTCTTGGAGACCAGGGAGTGAAGCTTCTCTGACAGCTCCGAATTCTGCTGCTTTATTTCCTCACCACTTTTGCTGAAACAAACCAACGAATATGGAAGTGGCATCACCATACGTGCTGCGGGTTTGCTGATGGCCACGTCACAGATGGACAATCCAGCTCTCCGCAGCAGCAACCAGAATCACAGAAACATCACATCTAGTGACTTTTTAAAAAAATTGAATATCCAACCTTCTGAGCTGCCACCCGTGGTCCGTGCCCCTTGTTATGTTTTGTGGCTCCGCTGAGAACTCACCTTTGTTTGTACAGTTCCAGTTTCAGGTTGTCTCGCTCCTTCACCAACTCTTTATTATGCTGGAAAAAAGGAAATTATTGATTCATCTACAGACTTTAGCCAGACAAATAAGATGTTCGAAAAAGACTATTTCACCTTTAGCAGATCAGCTAAAGCAGAAAAGGTCACAACTTTGGCAAAATCCTCAGGACAGGTTTGCTCGGAACCTCCTGAATTTGCCAGGAATAAGTCTGCTCGGTCTTTTGGAACGCGATGCTGCTAACTGAACACGAGGTTACTTCTGCACACTTCAGGACCAGCATCAATACCGAAGTGTCTGACGGAGACTCTCCTGGGACGCGCTCTCGGCGAGGCCGCTGCTGTGGGGAGCTCCAGGGCTAATGGAGTAAGGTGCCAGATCTCAAGGCAGCAGCTGGACTGTATGATTAGTGGTCACAGAAACCTGAATTAAGTTTGCCTTGATCATGAAAAATACAGGGCTTTACGAGGTTAATTAACAATTAACAAGGTTAATTTCTGCCTCTTCTCTAAGCAGGGACTAGAGCCTTTGCGGCGGTGTAGTGAGAAGCAAACAGCCAAAGGCAGAGGTGCTGGCCAGGCAGAAACAGAGGTGGCTCTTACCTTCTCTGACTGTTTTTGCTGCATAGAGATGGAGGACAAAGTACGTTCCAGCTCCGATACCCTCTGGCGAGATGAATGTAAACGAGCAGCCAGGTTTTCAGCTTCTCCTGAACAAGTCAGAGCAGAGTCAGTTGAGGCTAGACCACAATGAGTTTTTTGGAACTGCCTGAACAGCAGTTTCTGCTTTGTCAACAAGCTCTTGAGGCAGCGCAGAGCTTTGCAGAGGGTAGACCCGGTTCCACTCCTGCCTCTGCAGGTGAATCACTAGCCCCTCTGGGCAGTACAGCTCTCTGTGACTACCTTCCTCGCTTTTGGAGGGAGATGATGAAACTTCCTTTGTAGAACAATAGACAAGATGTTGTTTGGGTTTGGTTGGGGTTTGGGGTTTTTTTCCTAATGGAATAAATTGCTCAAAGTTAGTTCAGAAGGAAAGGCGTGGGCAAGGCCTACATTAACATGACAGCCGTGCCGGAGGGAGGCTGGAGAAAAGGGAACAGTTTTAAAAGAATCAGAAGAAAGTCAGAAAGGAACAGTCTGAGGTCGTCAGCAGGCCCAAACAGCGCTGACAGGGCTTTAGTGATGCACAAAGGAACCTCAACTGCCATGGACGGATCAACAGGCTCCCACTTGGGGGCAGCTACGATGACAGACGCAGTGACGGTGCCAAGTACCGCTCATTAAGGAGTCAGCGAGTGTTGTGAGCTGGCTGCCAGCCACTGTCACGCCTGTGACTTGAAATGCACAGTTTAACCAACCGCTTGAGCCGGGGTGCTCGCAGTCAATTACCTGACTTCTGGCGTGCGGCTTGCTGAGTATGTCCGAGGGCCGTCTGCAACTCGGACTTCTCGGAAACTAGAATTCCAATGGTCTGGATATGAACCTTTGGGAAAGGAAAATCAGCTCAGCACAAAACTTCTTTGTAACTGCCACATCCCTGATGCCACAAAAGGGTCATTCAGTAAAGGTAAAGAGCTCCTGCAGTTCAGTACAGTCTGGCTGACTGACTCACGGCGTCCGGGACAGAGGCTGTGAGTGGCCAGTAACCCAGAAAACAGCAGAAGCCAGGTGATAATACTGTAATAGAGGCTCTGCCTTACCTGTAGTTGTTCCCTCAGCGCTGCTTGCTCTTTAGACAACTTCTGTTCAAACTCCTTCTTTTCCTGTATAAAGAAACGACGTCTGTTCAGCACAAAGATGTAAACAGTTAACCCTTGTTGTTTTATGTCAAGCTAAAAACGCAGCGATTCGTGGGCAGTACTTCTAGCATCGAAACCATACCAGCATTTTCAAAGACATACTTCAGTCTTCCATGACTTGAACCACTTCATTATCCAGCCGCCCTGGAATGGCACTGACAGCACAGCGCAGTCACTGCTAGCACAAACGTGGCAGTTGTTGGAATGCAGGCTGCTGGCAAGGACTTAAGCGGTAATCTCCTGCCTCCCCTGCACTCTTCCAGTACTCAGGCATTTAAATATTAGCTTTTGTCAAAATAAGAACGCTACTTGCCAGGCCTGCAGTCAAACTAATCAACCTTAGGCTACAAACGAAACTGAAGCTAAGGCAGACGAGATCACACGTTCCTGCGCCACGGTCTGCTATGCTCTCTGCTCCTCAGAGAAACAGGTTCCTATTTCTGTACCTCTCCAAAAGTAGGACACACTTTACCTTCTCCAGCTGATTCACTGCTTCTTGGTTCTGCTGCTTCTACGGGAGAAAAGGGATGTGCCAGAATTAAGAGAGAATACTCTCCTACTGCTGAAACACATTTACACTTTAGCGAAGCAGGATACATGCCCAGTTAATGCAAACAGAATTTCCATTATCCCTTCTGTACAAGACTAGGGAGTTCGTCTTAGCTATTAAAAATAACAGATTTGGGGCTCCCTTCACGAATGTACTTTAGATGCCAGAGAGGTTTTTCATTGCTCAGTACCTTACCAGTTCTTCCCAAACACTGAATACCCAAATTTGAATCCCCAAATCCCATATCCGAGCATCCACCAACTTCAGTTCAACTTGCATCCCACACCTATGAAATTAATCGTAGTAATCTTGGTGTAGTAGGATAATCACCAAAAATGCTTTAAAGAAAACCCCCAAAACGAAAAAAAACTGTCGTCTTTTACTTTAACAGAGATCTCAACCCTTATCCCACTTGACAACTGGCCTTTAAGTCAGGTTGGCAGGCTTCTGCAGAAGGCGGCACGAGAGCCGCCGGAGCCAAAGGCGGAGAAACGGGTGATTCTGCGCCGCTGCGTTTGCTGTCCCCCCGGCAGCCTTCTCACAGATGCCTCCTAAGTAACCACGTAATTAGCACCCTTTCCCCTTCCCAAAGCGTGGATGTTGGCCAAGGTGTTTCTTTACTACTGCTTCAGTGCATTTGGAAACGCGACTGCGGGTGGGAGGGTGACGAGTTCGAGGTTTTGGTTCCGTGCCTGTGCGCAGCATAACCGGGAAAAGCGAAAGCAAGGCCCCAGGCGGTTCCAAGCGAACAGAAAAGCAGGCAAACAAGGAGAATCTTGGGTGGGCAGTGCCCTGTAGCAGGTCCCTCCAGCCCAGCAAAAAGACAAAAAGAAACAGAACGGGAAGAAAAATAACTTAAACCCAAAAACGAACCAACAGTGGGGTCGTGGGGTATGCTGGGAAATGCTGAGCTTTGGGAAAAGTGGAGGTTTAGAGAGGAACAAAATGGGGAAAATTATTTCACACAAGAAAGGCTCTTTTCAGCCTGAACCACATCCACATAGCTGCATTTCTTGCAGCGTTAAAGCTGAAGAGAATCCATGCAGGCCGCAGGACAAAGCAGCTCATTCATCGTGCCAAGAGACGCCGAGGATATGATCAGAAACCAGCCCCAGGCTCTCTCAGACCTCCTGCTCCCACTCTGCTGATGCATCCAGAACAGCATCACCACCTGCAGAAACAGGTTCTCACAGTGCTGCCCGCACCAGAATCCTGCATTTCGAGGACTCAGACCAGGACCAGGCCGTTTCATCGGGATGCGTGTCATCCCAGGAAGGCCTGATGAGCTCAACAGAGCACACTTGGATGGAAACAACAAAACTCTGTTTCTCGTTCCTCAGATGAGCCAATACATTCACGAGTGGCCTTAGACTCTGAGCCTCTTTAGAGGTTTTCCACACATTTTGTTCCTTACGAAGTGCTGCGTAGGCAGCCTTCCCTGTGGCACTACGAGGGAACCCATAACCTTGCAGACACGCAGAGAGCATGGAGGAGCAGCGAAGACAACGTCAAACTGGTTGGTTGGGTTGTTTCTTACCAATTCCTCTATCTTTGTAACGAGCTGTTTGTTAGTTAGATTGCTGGAATCCAGGGCTACTGCCAGCTCCTGGTAACGTGTCTGACGGGCACATGCAGACAGGAGAAGAAGGAAGGAGCAGAAGAGGAGGAGGGGAGGAAAAAAGCAATAATTAAAAAGGACAGAAAAATAAATCATTATCACAGTTTGATATAACCAGATTCTCCAAACAAAACAACATCTACGGTTTCAACAAAAGCAGCTGGGGTGTCAACACATTTCATCCACTTCTGCCAAGGCTTCATGCCGACATGAAAGTGCATCAGAACTGAGAACTGCAGTGGCACAGGAGCCAGATCATCCCCAGTGCCAAACGAGAAGCGCCCCTGATACCTGCCTCCTGCTGCTGACCACAGCTACCCGATTACAGCACAAGATGACGCTACGCAGCGATGCACGGGAAGCACTCAATTAGGGCTCATTAACACCGCTGGATGCAGAGTCCCACTAAGTGACCAGCAGCAGCAAGTAAGGAAGAAGGCAGAAAAAAAGACCGAGAGCAACTTACTTCCATTTCCTTAATATTTGTGGAAGGAACAGCACTCTCCCCATTCACATATGACGTAGACTAGAAGTAAACCAGTCAAGTCAGTCAGTTTTATTCCCCAAGGCAATAAATGACTATTAAGTAAAAACTGACTATCATACTACTACTTCTTGTAGCACTTTTCACTGCAAAGCACGACGGATGGGCACAGAAAACACTGCCACAAGCTGATGTGAATCATGCAGGCTGCCTTCAGACTCATGTCCACTAAATCACGCATACATCATTCCGTGAATACATGCTGTTCATTCATCCCGCTCTGCTTCTCTTCCTACTGCTGAAATTTGACATTCCTAAACCAGGATTTTTCACTTCTCAAGGCTTAAAAGATCTTATTGTTTAGTAGGATGGCTGCAGGCACCTCTGCGATTGAAGAGTCCTGAGCTGACTGCTTAAAGCTCCACATCAAACATCAAGAGAACTCCTAGGACAAGTGGATCAAAACACGGCCGTACCTGAGAAACCAGGCCGTTGAGCTGTTCGGACAACTGACGGAGACTTTCTGTTGATGATAAAGACCTGGGAACAAAGAAAGACCTTGGGATGGAAATTCCTGCCAGAGAACTGCCCCAGTCAGAACAGCACTGGGGAGGAATAACACCTTAATCTGTTGGACACTTCGGCATCATGTTGCAATGCCGTTTGATAAACACAGACACTCACCTGTTCTCATCCAAAGCATTTTTATGATCCTCAGGTTCGTGAATCTGTGGATTGAAACACAAAAATTTACAAGCCTGTAAAAGAAGATGGGAGTCCCACTTGTGAGCGTGTCACTAAGGCCTGGTCACGCCTGGGCTGGGCTTCCACAGCACCTGTAATTACCACTTCCCAAAGATGAACTTAAAACCACCGACTCAGTCCTGGCTTACACGTAATTTCTGAGTGGTGTGAGCCCGGGTGTCTTGGAATGGAGGAGCTTGTGGTACAGTCTAAGATTCCTGTTGCTATTTATCAGTATAATCAATGCTTTGCTGGGAAAAACTTTAACTGAATCTTTGAGTAGTGAAAGGAAATGCAGATTGAGCTGACTGGGGACCTTCTGTCTTATTAAGGGCACTTTCTGCTAATCATAGAATCATGGAATGGTTTGGGTTGGAAGGGACCTTAAAGATCATCCAGTCCCACCCCCTGCCATGGGCAGGGACACCTTCCACCAGACCAGGTTGCTCCAAGCCTCATCCAGCCTGGCCTTGGACACTTCCAGGGATGGGGCATCCCCAGCTTCTCTGGGCAACCTGTCCCAGTGCCTCCCCACCCTGCCCGGGAAGAATTTCTTCCTGATACTTAATCCAAACCTTCCCACTTTCAGTTTAAACAGGAGAAACAGGATGAAACAGGAGAGATGGGGAAGGGAAACTGCAGCCTTGGGAGACGCAGGTGCATATGCACACTAGCACTGTCTCTGCTCTCGCAGACAGACGCTGGCTAGATGGCGGGGAGAACGTCGTATTTTCGAAAGGAGACAATCTGAATGGCTCAGGTGGTGTTTATTAAGATTGTCTTTCTCAGAAAAAATGTGGTATGGCTAACCAATATTCAGTGGATCAACGGGAATATTGATGATGGTTCACAAACCTGTGTCAGCTGCATGCTCCCGGGAGCAGGCAGAACAGAACCACAACTAGGTAGGCTGTTGCTGTTAGACAGCACAGGGACATCGGGAGCAAGCGGATCGGCATTACGAGTGGCAACATCACTGTCAAAGTACGCCTGTCACAAAAGACATCACAGGAATTACAGCCTTCGTGCAAAACGGAGGAACACACGCGTCAACACCTCGCCTTGCGCATCTGCCTGTGGGAACTAAACAGACGTCAACGATCCGTCCTTTAGAAACGCGTGGAAGGGAATCTGTGTTCTCCCCAGAGCCAAGCGCTGGCTGCATCCAGCCAGGAACACTCAGTGTCCCAGACCCGTCCCCTCTCGCAGCCAGACTGGAGAACCCGTGTCCCACCGTCAGACGGGCTTTGGCGTGGGGCAGTAACGTCATCCAGCTCCAAGTTCACGCGCTAGACTGACGGCAGAGGGCTCACCAAGAGGCGAGCGAGGGCAAAGGCAGATGGCAGTCCCTCTGCTTCGAGAAGCAGTACCTTCCGGACGCGTCTGGGGAAAACACGGATCGCTGTACGCAAATTAAGGTGGAAAAGAACAGGTTAGTGACTGCTCGAAAACTGGGTTAGTCAAACTGGAAGGCTGCATCTGAAACTCTCAAGTTTGTGGCGTGCCACGAACCACCAGGTTAGAAACAAGACATTTATGAACAGGCCGAGCTCAGCGTGGCTGGGAGCAGGTGCCCGTGGCCCTGCCCGAGCTGCGAATCCCATGAAGAATCTAAAGAGACGAGAGAAGGGCCAAAAACCTATTTCTGGACGGCGATGCAAGTTGTCATCCAGCCTCTGTGGGAGGATGAACGGCATCCGATGACACCTCTGCCAAGCCACAGTGAACTGGACAACTGCGTCTGTCTTGTACAGCACCAGAGAGCCACAAAGGCCCAGAGCAGTGTCCTGTGTTTTATGAAGTTTGTTTCATCATCATTTAACAACACTCGAAGCAAACGAGAGAGTCTTCCAACATTCGACCCTCCCAGTACCCTGCAGCTCTCTGCAGTTCCACCTGAAGAGTTCCCTCTTCCTTCCACCATGTCCGTCTTGGCACTCCACAGGAAGCAGGAAATCCCTTGGCATTCCCCATCTACCTGCTCAGCACTTCAGCTGTGAATCAAGCAGCAAGGAGAGGACAGGGACGGTGAGGACAGACCCAATGAAAGCAATGAGCTGGCAGACTGCAGAGGGCAACAGAGAGGATTTTCTCCATTTCTTTTTAGCAGCACAGGCACTCGTGCTCTCCAGGAGCAATGTATGTCAGGTCAGGAATTCCCTGACTTCCTCCAGCTACAGATCACTCCCCCTTTATTGGTTCAGACACTGCAGAATGTGGCAGAAGCAACACCTTCTCCAGAAGGTCTCCAAAATGTTTCCTCAATTGCCTCTGATTAGGGCATTCTTTTTGCTTAACGCTTCAAGAGGCAAAAACCAGTAACGTGCCTTAACCACAAGAACTCCTTCCTCCTTTCTCCACAATAAGCAGTTTTGAAATAATTTTTTTAAAAAACCCTATTTGAACAGCTGAATTTGCTGGAAACAGAGTTAGGAGCAAGACACTTGTGAGGTTCTCATGGTGTTGAATGAAAAGGTGGTAATCCTGCTCGGCTCAGCATACAGTAAAATCCATTTGCTTTCGCACAAAGGCTCCCGTTCAGTTGGGTTTTCTGCGTTTCACAGCCAAAACAGCCGAAGCGGTGAGTTGGGAGGGGTCAGGCTCACAGGAAGACACCGATGGCAGCAGCAGCTCGGATGCTAATGATGGGCTTTTCTGCCCTATTAGCGCTAAGTGAGCTTCTGAGCAGCATTTTCCTGACTCAGGATTTGTACAAGACGGCGACTGGAAAGAGAAATCTTTCTTTCATTACGTATTGCAATTAAAGGGTAGTTTTCAAAGCATTCCTAAAACCCCAGATGCAATAATCCACAAATTCCCTAACAGCGCCTCGGATCAAAATGTATCTCTCCAGGCGAAGGAAGAGGGGAAAAAAAAACATCTGGGAAAACAAGAATGAGGAGAAGTAATGAATTCCTCACTTTCAGAACGGGACTAAAACTGTAGACACAGGCAGGTCTTCACTGCAAAACGAAATGCCATCCCAGCAGCAGCTTCATCTCACCCTCCAGTGTGAATCGAGCCGCTTCCTCTGAGGTCTGAACTGCACTTAGGAGTATTAAGTGAAAATAGTCCCCGTGACAGGAGTGAAGCTTCCACCAAAATGTGCTCCTGGCGCTGGACAGGCACAGCCAGCACCCACAACGCCTGCAGGGAGTCTTCATGTCACTCAAGTTCTACCGGTAACGCCACCTTCACCGTCCAGGTGGAGCAACTTCCCGCCGTGCACGGGGCAGAGCGGCTGCTCCGCTGTCACACGGAAAGGAGGAAAGGGGTCCAGCGTGAACCCCGTGCAGGTCCCACTGCATCAACCTGGCACCCCTGGTAATTACTACGGTTGTATTTACTGCTGGAGAGACAGGGGTATGCAGCCAACGCAGTAATGAGTTACGTGATGACAGCTGGAGTGAAACAACGGTAGGGAAACAACGAACGATGCAAGTGACAACGAAAAGCAGAGCCTCGGTACCACAAAATGGGAAGAAAATTCTGCGCTACAAAACGTGACTTCTCTGAGTTTCTACCACAATTTGAGCCCTACTGAAGTAGAGTGACCGAAAATATATTTTTTAAGAAGGTGGTTTGGTTACATTTGCTCCTGACCACGTTTCTATTGCTTATTGGCATACTTCCTGCCCTTTCCTCTTCAGAAGCTTGGGAATATAAAGACTCCGAAGCCTGTAAATGCCTGACTTGCAGTATGCAACTTCTGCCCAAGCATATTTAAACCCGTGGCGCTCGCCAGACTGTACATCACCTGCGGAGGGCTCATCGCCTGTCACAAAACGGGCTGGCTGGAGTCACCAGACACCTCACGCGGGGCAGCTGCTTGCCCGGAGGTGAGCAGCAGCAGGCCCTTCAGAAACAAGACCCTGGGAAATAAAGCAGTGGCACACACAAGAGGAGAAATACAGACGAAGAAAACCCCGCCTGCTCCTAGTGCCGTTTTCCTCAGCAGTCGTCTGCTGCCTCCCCTGAGGGGCTGGTTTTCCTCAAAGCTCAACCATCCCAAAGAAGGGTTTTTGACAAGGTTCGCTTTTTCACACATTACGTTTGACACAAACCAAAAGGAAACAAGCACTTACAAGCAATGGGAACACGTGGTAACAAAGAGCTCATGTTGATGAAAAAAACAGCAACGAAACACAAGCAAGGGACGGTGGACTGGTCAGGACAAGGCTCCATCCCAAAAATCGAGGTCAGTGTAAACAGAACGCGAAGCATGCAGCAGGGAGAGCGAGTCACTGCGAGGGACACGAGCACTGCCTCACCTTCCTCTTGTCCAATGAGGGTATGGCTACCCCATTGGAGCGGTTAAGGTCTGACACCAGCACCTTCAGAATGTTCTGAATCTAAAGGAGGCGAAAGAAAAGGGGAAAGAGAAACGGCTCAGAAAAAGGACAGCGAGAAGTCGTCAATCAAAGGCAGCCACAGAAACCGACATCCTCCGGCTCATCAGGGTTGCGTGATCAGACACCGCTTGGGCACATACCCTGACTCTAGCGTGCGCCTTCCAGCAGAGGCAGTTACTCACTGTTGTTACTACTTCACACGCTGGCAACGCAGGCGTCTTCACCCTTCACCTACTACACCAGCGTAACCGCGTCCCGGCTCCGGTCATGCCGTCTGCAGAACCAGGAGTTGGCAAATGATGTGGGAGAAAGAAGGAGACACTCACGTTCTCTGGAGACTGCCGGTCATCGTTGGTGGGAGTCTCGGGTCGACTGCCTTCTTTAGTCTTGCGTTTTTTCTTAGTTCCTGCAGTTGCTCCAGGGCTATTCTTCTGCTGATATTCCTTCAGCTGGGGAAAAAAACAAACAACAATCTGAAGCCAAAGAGAATATGCCTTCTGTGAGTGTCATGTCAAAAAACCAAACCCAACCTCCACTGGGCAAAAGGACAGGTCAAGTGTGAGGACAAGAGAAATGTTCTTCGGTGAGTGTGTCCTGCTGGGGAAATAAAACTAAAATCCAAACAAGTCCGGAGAGGCCTAAAGAACCGATGTGATGGGTTTATGGCAAGAGACTCGGGGCTGTAAATGTTCAGCTTTGTATACGGCTGCTGCTGTTCTTGGGAAACAATCTGACGCTCTGTACTGCAACTAAAAGGATAGTTAAAAGTAATATTTTGGGGGTTTTTTAGGGTTATAAGTAAGAGGAGTAAGTAAAAATTAATTAATTAATTAATTAATTAATTGATCCTGAATGCAAAGTGAAAAAGCAGCCCCTGACAGTGAGATCTTCCACTCTGAAAGACTTTAAGAAGGCAAATTGCAATCCCCACGGGCAGGTAACACACGAATACAGGTACTGCAGCAACTGTGAGCGAAGGGGAGACGCAACCCGCAGCCGATTTTTAAATCACCTCCATTTCGCCCAGGAAAAGCCGGTCTGATAAGCCATAACCTGATTCCTAGGAGGTCTTTCGGCGTTTCTGTGTCTGTCACCCCTCACCCCACACTGAAGCCCCAAACCAAGG
>NW_010233173.1:0-200 GCF_000690775.1 Eurypyga helias | reverse complement strand
CCGCCGGGACGGACGGGGCCGAGTCGCCACGGGGAAAAAAGATTAGGGGAAAAATGGGAAAAGGAGAAAAAAAGAACCCGAAACAACAAGAAGGAGGGGGTTGAGGAGAAGGGGAAACCATCCAACCAAACCGGGCCGCAGCAGCCCAGCTCCGGCCTCTCCCCGGGCCGGGGGCGGTCGCCGACCGGGAAGGCCCCACG
>NW_010233172.1:2168-2410 GCF_000690775.1 Eurypyga helias | reverse complement strand
AGCCCCCCGCTCCCCGTCAGATGCGAACAGTGTTGATGCGGAGGGGTTGGACGTTCTTCCCGTTGGCGTGACTCTGCCCGGGGCTGAAGTAAGAGCAGAGCTTCCCGGGAAACCTCTCCCGAAAGGTGTAGAGCAAGGACATGTCGTCGGCGTTGTAGAAGATGAGGAGCCCCTTGTCGTAGTCCAGGAAGACCCCCACCTTCTCCAGCTTGCTCTTGACGTTGAGCCGGGTCCAGGGCTCG
>NW_010233172.1:1801-2031 GCF_000690775.1 Eurypyga helias | reverse complement strand
ACCCCGCCGCCGAACGCCTCCGAACCCAACACCGAGACCTCCACGTCGAAGCGTTTGGGGGAGTCCTGCAGCGGCTGGGGGTGCAGGTTGCCGTACGCCACGATGGTGCAGTCGTCGGAGAGGATCAGGCGGTGGTGAGCCGTGCCGGGGTCCAACGTCAGGGCTGCCGGCACTGGGAGGGACAGAGGGACAAGGGGATGGGGGACACAGGGGTAAAGGCAGCCCCCCGA
>NW_010233172.1:1425-1725 GCF_000690775.1 Eurypyga helias | reverse complement strand
CATCCCTAACTCCCCCGAGCCCACAGCCAGCCCATCCCCGCGCTCCTCACCCGGATGGATATCCTGGAAAAGGGATTTCCAGATGGTGTACTGTAGCGGCCCCATGTATTTCGAGGTGGGAAAGTCCTCGTAGGTCAGGTTGGTCTCGTGGATCTTCCCCTTCAGCCTGAGAAGGAGAAATGATGGAGAAGAGGCGAGGGGACAACTTGGGAGACCCTGGTGTCACCCCGGTGTCACCCACCTCTCGGAAAGGGAGGCGACGCCAGCCAAAAAGACGTGTTTGTCGGCTTCGGCCAAGCG
>NW_010233172.1:0-1287 GCF_000690775.1 Eurypyga helias | reverse complement strand
CAGCCGGTGCAGCCTCTCGAAAGCCTCCCCAATCGTCACCCGCAGGCTCTTGGCTGAGGACTTTTGGGGTGAAGGTGGGTGTCAGGACCCCCCCGAGCTTCTCTGACCCCTCCATGAATCCATAAATCCCATAATAAACCCCTACAGCCCCATTAACCCAAATGATTCCGCATGCTCCAAGCATCCGAGAATGGATATTTGACCCCACGTCCCCACAGAAAACCTAAAACCCTCCCGTGGCTGGTGGGGATGGAGAAAAATCAAACCTTGCTGGAAGCTGAGCAAGGAGAAGGAGACAAATATAAAATAAAAATTGATTAAAAAAATAAATAAAAGCATCCCTGAAGGAAATAAAAGAGGGATGAGCAGCCCGACGGGCGGCTTTGTCAACCTGCTGGTGAGTTTTGGGGACTAGAGAAGGGAAAAAAGGGGCAGATCCACAAAACTGTGGGGTTTGGGGTGTTCGGGGGTCCCAAAATCAGGGGATGGGGCGCAATCGAGGGGCACAGCCACGTCCCTGCTCATACCTTGGTCTCGGCCAGCTGCCGTTTGAGGAGGTGCAGGGCTTCCGTGTGGCCGCGCTCGCTCTCCTGCAGCCCCTGGAGCTGCTCCTTCAGCTCCCGCTGGAAAGAAACCGTAAGAAAACAAACGGAAAGAGGGACATTGAGATGGGACATCAGGAAGTTCTCCCCGGAGAGGGTGGTGAGGCAGTGGGACAGGTTGCCCAGAGAAGCTGTGGATGCCCCATCCCTGGGAGTGTCCAAGGCCAGGCTGGATGAGGCTTGGAGCAACCTGGTCTAGTGGAAGGTGTCCCTGCCCATGGCAGGGGGTGGCACTGGGGGGGCTTTAAGGTCCCTTCCAACCCAAACCCTTCTGGGATTCTGTGATAAACCAAGGGATTTGGGGAAAAAGGGATCGCAGGAGGCAGCTTTCCTGCCAAAACCTGGCTTGTGGGATATGGAGTCTTGGGAAAAGGGGGTGCAGGGGAGTGGTCAGTCCCTGAGGGCATGGGGATCCCATCCAAGGTGGAGCTGGGGGCTTGTGGGGCAGCTCAGCAGATTCACGGGGGTGCACAGCCAGCTGGTTTGGGGGTCCCCAAGGACCCCCAGTGTGGATGGAGAAGGGGGGGAATCCCACAGGGTCTGGCTGCACAAAGGGCGTGTGGACTAATGGACGGACGGACGGAGGAAGGCACCAACGGGGACAGGAGGGGTGCAGGGACAGATGGACACGAGCGGACACGGAGGCAAGGGGGGGCCGGACCGACGAAGGAACCGAGAGCAGCCG
>NW_010233171.1:0-59627 GCF_000690775.1 Eurypyga helias | reverse complement strand
GGGTGGGGGGGTGCATTCAGGGTAAGCGTGTATTTGTATTTATCCTGAAGACCAAAACAGACACTGCAGAAACAGAACACTATGGTTGTTTCTGTAGACAGAATAATACTGTGGTTAAAGGTAATAGGAATATGGTAGGAATCAGCTCCTCCTTTCTTTACAGTCAGGGTAAGTGTAAAGAAGGAGCTTTGGTTCTTCTTACAAGTACTAAGTTACAAGTAATCCACATCAGGTATTTCTTAGGACAGAATGAAACCTTTGGAGAACCAAAACATTTTTTTCTGCCCATATGCAAATAAAGTGACCTAAATACTATTTCTCTGCTTCTCTTCTTCTGATCCCGCAGTACAAGGGAAACTCAGTTCATGACTGCTGACTCGTTCTGGCTACAGAACTGGTTGGGATCAATGCTCCCAACAGAACCAGGTGTAAGGATTTTGCACCAGCTCAGGACTCTGGCTATGATAGCAGGAGAATGATCTCATTACTACCTTTGGCAACAGTCTGAGACAACAAATAGCATTGTGGTGTAGTGTGCAGTATGATGAGCTCTTACATTGTTTGTGGATGGCTTCATACCTAACTCATAGTTGTCATGAGTATAAAGGTTACAAGTACACTGTGAAGTAGCATAAAGTTAGAGTAGCTTCCTGTGACAGAGGATGCAAAATGAGAGTTGTTAAGCCTTGAAGAGATCACAGGATTGATATTGAAATGAGGGGGAAAATGGCAAGTTGCATCTCCATTTTACAGCCCTATTATTTTAGCTCTTTTTCTTTCTAGTCTGTCTATATTTTTTCTGAAGTATAAGGTCATTAAAAATTATGTTAAGTGAATAATTTTTCTAATTCTTTGCATTGAAAGACATGGATTGATGATATTCTTGCTCATGTCTGAAACTTGCTTACCATTATTTCAGTTTATTTTTCTAATTGTCTTGTTGTTTTGTTAAATAATCAGTATCATAACGCTTTGCAAGGCTTTCCAAATAAGTGAGCATCATAGAATGGCATATTTGATACATGATATTTGAAAGTTCCCCACTGTAAGTAGGCAGTGGATGAACACAGGCTTGAATTCAGAACAGCACTGTTTATGTAATTTGCTGTTAATTGGGATTGCCTGCTTTTGTCAATAGGCTGTTAGACCTTCAGCTCATGAAATGTTGGCTTGTATTCTGTTGCTCTTCTCTCTCTTTGCCACTGGTTCTGACTGAATCTTTCCTTTGGCATGTTGCTTGTAGCCAGTCAGTGACTTTTCATTTTGGTGACAGTTTTCTGGCTGGCTGAAATTTTTTGGCATGGTTGAGACCAAGCAAGAAATAGTGACAAGAAAGTGGAAGAAAACTGCTGTAGTTGCAATTTACTCTGATTCCTGAACCCTCAAGCATAGGCTGCGGTTAAACCCCATCACATCTGCAGTCAGCAAATAAGATTCTAATGAGAAATTAAAAGTTGAAGTGATTCCAAACTTGGTTTTCCCATGGAACTACAAACTTAAGCTTCTCCAATATCCAGACGAAGATACTGAGATGAGAAATGAGTGAAATTAAGTTAATCTAAGTTAGCACTTAAATACAGGATTAATTTGGCTTAACTAGATACTGTAGTTCAAGTTACTCATGTGCTTTAAGTCCCTCGTAAGTGCTTTTAGATGTTTTTTCCATCTCGCATTACGTAGTGATCAAGCAGAATATGGAATGTAACATGTACAATTGCCGCAGATTTTACTGTCTCTACTTTTTACTGAGGGGAACTTGAAGGAAGTAGCTATTTCCTTCATGTGCTACCAATGTGAATTAGCTTATGTTGCTAATTAGTACAATAATCTTCTAGTAATTCATTCTTTTTCTGCATGGCTTTTCATTCTTGAAGTGTTTTTTTATTGGTACAACATCTTTGTATTTTTGTGTGTTTTTCCAAGTGTAATGAAGTCTTCAAACCCAAAGAGGGGGAAGCATGAGTAACATCTAAAAGAGGAATTAAAAACAGTGTTGCAGAAATGCTAAATACATTCTTCCCATTAGGACAGGAGTGAGATCTTTCTCCAATCTGCATAGGGCAATCAAGGTATAAAAAGCATTTTAATATTCTTCAGGACTTGCATAGTACTTTGTGTTTGCAGAAGGCTGTACGAATGTTGCTGAACGGTTGCCTGTGGACCGCTGACTGCCTGTGTCCCCTTTGATTTAACCCATACACTGAAGTTCAGTGAAGGTAGCACAGCAGTCGGAAAGAAGTGTTATAAAGTGTGACAAACCCAGTTTCCTCTGAAGAGTTCAGCTGCCATGATGCATACTTTACATCTTACTCTGATGTAACAAGAGGTGTGAGTTCCTTTCTGATGTTACGTTTTGGAGCTGGCTGTACGGATGTAGAATTGCCTGGGGCCAGAAAATGTCCATCAACAGAAAATGTTTTATTTTGTGTGAAGGGGCAACAAATCTTTCACAGCTGGAAAGAAGGGCTGGGTGTTCTGAATACATTCCACCCCAATTCAGGAACTTAGAAAGGGCTTACTGAATAACCTGCTGATTTTGGCGACATGCTGTGTAGGTTGATAAATACTCTAACTTAATGAAATGGTGTAATGAAGGCAATCAAAAGTTCCAGCAAATATTTCAGGAATTCAGAATAAAATAGAAAATTATCAGAAAGTGTCTGCAGAGGTAAAATCAAATCCAATAAAAACAAGCAAGTTTAGGTAAACTGAGACATACTTAGGAAAAGAAATGATGATGTAAAATGAAAAACTTTTGAAGAATGAAACAGAAACGCTTCGGGGGGAGAGGAAGAGGGAGAAAAACAAATCTTTCCATTTAGATAGGCATTTTGGTGTAAAAACAGACCAAATAATTTGACACACACCCACATACACTTAATCCTGCTGTATTTTAAGCAAGAGTCAAAGCTTCAGGACTGAGGTCATACCTTTTGTTACAAATCTCTTCTGATTCCAGTGTCAGCAAGTTCTTCTTTGCCAACCTTTAGCCTATTATTTCATTCAGCAAAGTTGCTGATTAATTTTAAAAAAGCAATATAAACATATCCATGGACCTCTGCCAACGAAGCGAATGTTTAGATTTCAAAGTTAAACAGCGAGAAGCTATGAAATGCCCCGTTTTGAGTAAATTAGCCAAGACAGGCTGTACACTTGTCCATAAGCTATAGAAAGTAGATGTGAAAACAGAAATATGAGATTGCCTTTTCAGGATTCATTTTTTTCTCTTTTCTTTTCAAGAGGTAAAGAAACACAGTTTTTCAAATGATCCCACAAGGACATAATTTGGGAAGAAGAACCTAAGCAAGATATTACTCCTTCTTGCGTTGGGACATAACTAGCTGAAATGTCTTCAGTAGTGAAATTTGATTGTAATAATAGAGAAAGACTGCTTTGAAAAGCTCCTGTGATGTAAGGTTATGGGGATCTGGCAATTGTAAACTATGTACCTGGAAGACATTTATGTACATAAAGCCTGAAGAGAAATTATTATAATCAATTGTTTTGTTCTTCCTCGCATTTCAGAATGGGATGCAACATCCATAATACAGCGAAAAATCAAGTGAGGAGAAAGGGATGTCATGTTAATTCATCTAACTAAATTTTAATTTTCAGGCCCTTTGTTTGGCTGGGGAATAGCACTGGCAGGATAGTGGCTGCTGGCAGAGAAGTTCATTTCTTTCCCAGAAGAAAAGAAATCAAAACAGCTTTGCACTGATCAGCTGGCACAGACTGCTGGATCAATGGTTGGCAATTTGCAGGGCTGTGCTGTAGATAAGGCTGTCACATTTTGGCAGTCTCATCACTACCAGTCAGCCACATAATAGCTGATAGGTCCCTTTCGGATAAAGACGAGTAGAAGATAGAAAACTGAAGAGAAAGGGGAGTGAAAGGGGGATAGAGGAGGAAGGGAAGATGACAAATCTGTATTTTCAACCTCACTTTGCGGTTTTGCTCCTTTGGTCTCCGGTTCATTTAGATGTATGTTGATATTGCTGTTAATTCTTGAAGCTTTCAGCTGATATTGGTGCTCATCAGTGTATGTTTTGTTTTTTGTGCTTTATCCTTCTGAAAATGAACAGATGTCAGCTGAAAAATCAGGTCCCGCTAAACCCTCCAGACCCAAAGCATAGGTTCAAGAGAGTCACTATCTGCTTGGTAGCTCAAAAATCTGTCTGTTCTACATCTTAAGATTATTGTGTCTCACTTTCTTTAGTGTAAATGTGACACAGAGTGAGTTTATCTCGAAAAAAGAAAATGGACTTTTATCCAGATTCCCCTCCTGGTCCATTATTTATTTCATTTTAGTTCTAGATGGTCTTGGGGTGTCTTTCTGCAAAGGTTGTGTCGGCTTTTTTCCGACTGCTGGGGAAGGCAAGCTAGTAAAGAAGTGAAAAGAAAAAAGGCACTTCAGCAGCAGCAGCTGAATTATTTTCAGATGTTTCTGTTTTTAGGAAAATTCTAAAAAATAGCAGCTTCCTCTGAATTCTGCTGCTTTCTATTTTTATAGTAATTCACTGCAGGTCATAAGGAAATCTGTTGGTGACTGGATGACAGTGCAGTGAAAAGAGGTGTGGGAATCATTACATTAATACTTATAAAGCTGCTAAAGATGCTTAGGGAGATTTAGACATTTCCAGAAGCTTGAGAACACAGAGAGTGAAGGATTCATTAGCAAAAAGGGCCCTGACTATTCTTAATCATCTTGAAACTTGAGCTTGTATTAGATATTCCTGACTACAGGGAATGTTCTCTAATTCCAACATCTAGTGCTGTATAGACTTCCAAAATCAGTTATACCCAGTGTATGGAATAAGTCAAATTTTCACTCTTCCCTTTTTTCAGATTTCTCCCATCAGGAGGAAAAATTCCCCTTTTCTTTTTTTTTTTTTTTCCTCCCCTACAGAACCAGTTTTCAAATGTTTTTATCAAAGCAATTTAATACCACTCATTTTGCAAATCTGTATACAAATTATATGTGCTGTTTAGTCCTTCACTCTCCTTGTGAATAGGGGAAAAGAACTCGCCTTTGATCTGTTGCAGAGAAGCTGATGAAAATGCCTGTATCTGCAGTTAGGTAGAAGAACTCTCCCTGAAGTCCAAAAGGATTTGGGATGTAGTCAGCCAAGTCTTTCAGACTATTTTCCAAGTTGATTTAGTCAATTCTTATGGTGCATTGCACCACTTTGTTGTGACTTGATGTCAGAAATACTAAAAAAAAAAGAAAGAGGGGGCAGGGAAAACCCTTTGCTTATTGGCATTCTGGGGGATTAACGACCAGAAATGAGAGTGCCACAGTGTCAGCTGACATGGATTGTTTATTTAATTCTTCCAATTTGTTCACCTTAATGAAACACCAAAAGATTTGAGTGAACGGTAATTAACAAAAAAGACCCTGTCTAATGAAACCAGTACAGGATGATATTTGTTTCAAGGATCAATGAAAGACTGTGAGTGAGGATCATACCAGCATCATTCAGGAAAACAAATCACCTCGTGCCAATCAATTGTCATGCTGCACATGCATGAATCTGCGTGAAGCATTTTAAATATTGCATCAGTAGAAAGACAGGAAAGGAAAAGCTTGGTAAATTTGGAGGTATCTAGTACTTAATTTGTTAGTCTGTCAGGTACTATAATTATAGTTGTACCATTCTTCTTCTGTGCCTTCAATAGTCATTACTAAGCAATTCTAGTGACATAATCTAATTAAAGTAAGCTTCTCTTAGAGCGTACCAGGTCCACTGCATAGGGTTTCTTTGTATTCTGTCACCGCTTGCGTGTTTTCAGGAAAACAGCATAGACTGCATTCCCAGAAAGAAAAAAAACAGAGCAGCTGGTAAAAAAGCTACTTCTCTGACAATCCTTTCGGCCCTCCAGAGACGGCAGTTGGATTCCCTGTTGCCACTAGTTGACTTAGCAATTAATAATGCAGCAATTAGCAGTGAGCTTCCAGATCTCAGTGCACAAGACATGATTTTATTTATACAGTGAAGTTTCTGACAGTAACAGAGTAAAATGGAGTCAGTGGTGGAAAAGTTGTATCTTAAAATACAGAATCAATTTGATTATGGGAAGAATGGGATTAGTGATAAAGGAAGGTAAATATGTGCTACGCAAGATTATTGAAAGCGATATTGAAGCTAATGTGAAATTGTTTTGCTTCTAAAGAATGTAGATTTAAATTACATTCCTGAAAGAACAGAATTCAGGATGATTTTAACTGCATGGGAAGATGCAGATTATAGATAAATGTTTTTACTTATAATTATTATAATTCATTTATAGTTTAATTATACTGCTGGTTTTAGTTTAGAATGGGATTGATGAAGAGAAAATAAGAAGAGTTCCTTTGAACAATGGCTGAAGGTAATTCAGAGAGCTGTATTAAGGTTAGAGGTGGTGGTGGTTTTTTTTTTTTGTTTTGGGGTTGTTGTTGTTGTTGTTTTAAAAAGGAAAGCTATAGAGGCATACTTCTCTGAAAAACAAAACACTACACTTTAGCTTAGTGTCTAGGTTGAAGAAAGGAACAGTCCCAGAGCCGAGGCGCTCCTGAAACTGCAATGACCAACTTCATATAGGTGTGTAGACTTGAGGTGCACAGAATAGTGTGGAGGATGCAGGGAAATTAGGGGCTTGAGGAGGTTCAAAAGCTGTACATTTTTCTCCTTTTAGATGCAAAGAAGAGTTCTGTTGGAGCTGTTAGTACATTTTCAGGAATTTTGTTCTAGGGCACTTATCAGCAAAATAATTAGAAGTGTAATGTCATAGTTCTATGTAATGTATGCTTTGGTAGGTATCTGGACAAACAAATTTGGATAATGGAATGCATTTTTAACACAAATTCAGAAATTTAAACTCTTCTCTAAATCTTATGGGCCTCATTGAGTTGTATGCAGCAATTTCCTTTGTAACTGACTGACAGCTGGAGCTGAGCTGTAGTTCTGAAACTTCTCAAACCTTATTTACGAAGTGACAAATAACTCTGACTGGCTTTATTCCTGGAATGGCATAGACTCCCAGTCACGAAAGTGCCTTTTGAAAATGGAACTTATGTGGAATATTCAGCTACAAGCAACCACAAACAGGGAATGCAGCAGGGAGACAGTGATTGCGTTTTGTCAAAATATCAGACCCAAGATGATCCACCATGATCCATGAAACTAACAGATTAACAAGAAGAAAATGTCTTTTAGCCATTACAGGTAGTGGCTTTGTGTATCATGATACATAAAGCCTATATACAGGCCTATGTACAAGGGGCTACAAGGAAGCTGGGGGGGACTTTTTACAAGGGCCTGTAGTGACAGGACAAGGGGTAACGGGTTTAAATTGAAAGTGGGGAGGTTTAGATTGGATATCAAGAAGTTCTTCACAGAGAGGGTGGGGAGGCACTGGGACAGGTTGCCCAGAGAAGCTGTGGATGCCCCATCCCTGGAAGTGTCCAAGGCCAGGCTGGATGAGGCTTGGAGCAACCTGGTCTAGTGGAAGGTGTCCCTGCCCATGGCAGGTGGGTTGGAACTGGGTGATCTTTAAGGTCCCTTCCAACCCAAACCATTCTATGATTCTGCCTATCGAATTATTGGAAGATCCATAGGATAGCATGAGCAACTGAAGACTGCTTCAGTCACTACTAAGAATAATCGAATGGTTCATAGAAACCATAGAAAATCATAGAAACATTATGCCTTATTATTTCATCCATATGTATGTATATTGATGGGCGTGTCTAAAAATAAGTGTATGTATATACAATGACATAGATGATTTCTGTCATCACAGCAAGGGAATGGGCTGTGGGAGGGTATGGGGCAAGAATGTGTTCGGTTTGCAGCTTGTCCTTTGTGTGAGGGGGAAGTAAAATGAGATAAGGGAAAGACCCAAAGACCCTACATAGTGAAACTGCTTTACCATTCATTAAAATTACTGAACAGATTTCAGCTGTAATAGTAAAACAGTGTCTCCACAATCGCCTATTTGGAGGCAACAAAATGTCATGAAGAATAAGGACTGTTTGTGAATATGTAAAAAGAAAATCTAGATTTCTTTAAGATGCAAAACATCACAGTCATTGAACTATAGAGGCAGTAAATTAATACAGTTATTTAGGATCCAACCTAAGCTTTTCTACACTATTTACTAGTTTATACTTCTTGTTAAATAAATACATCAGTTGTCAGGTGTTCCTAAAATTCCCAAGTAAAACAGTTGGGAAACTTGAGTTGTACAAGTCATGGCTGGGAAAAAGCACTTTTTTTTTTTTTTTTTGTAGTAACCAGAATGTGAATGATGAGAGAGAAGTGCTGCTGACAGGAAGAAAATTGAAATCTTTGAGGTGCAGGGCTGGCAGAATTTCAGAAGAGTAGACAAAGACTTATGTTAGAAAAATTAACTGCAGGAACTTCTGTCCAAAACGGGTTACAACAAATTTATGTGTTTAATCATGACAGCCATCAGAATGCTCATAATCTTAAAGATACAGTGGTGTGAAAGCAATGCGGGAAGGTCGTGGTAACAGAGGTCAAACACGGTCACATGGATAGAAGCTATGCTGGGATCCTGGTGCTCAGAGCTGTCAGTCGCTTGAGACAATTTCTAAAAATTCTGTCGTATGTAGGCTATAAACGAGTTACATTTTTTTTTAGCTATTTTTCTTTCATCATGTTTATTTTGATAATAAAAATCTGATAACGTCATTACACTACTTCTGGAAGAGGACTTGATCCTGCTCCACATTTCACAAATGATACAGTTGTAAGCTTAACGGATGCTAAATTGCCAAGATATTACCCATGTGCTGGTCTGCTTTTAAAACTGTGATTTTGATTTTAAAAACCCCAACTTCTGATGAATACATATTATGATAAAGCCTTACAAAGAACATTGCTTTTCTACAAGCTTGACCCTGCATGACTGATAGTGACCATTTCTTTATGGTGAAGGCCATCTTTTCTCTCAATGCATTATCTATACCGATGGACCATGACATACTTCCCATTTGGGTACAAACTCACTCTGCATGAGGGAACTCCAAACTGAAGAGGGCCATATGACGTTTGAGAACAGTTCCCATATTGCTTTTCTGTTCCCATTAGGAGGCTGCTCTGGTTTTTCTATATGTTGGTCTATTAAGGTGGGATTTTTTCCTTGTTACTGTTGAGTGTGTGTATGTAAGTTGGTATGTGCACATCTCCTTATCTGCTACTTTTTCTTAGTCTTCCTCTGATACTTTTCTGATGACTTAACTTGTCTGTGACATAATCAGCACATGTTTAGAATGTGATGAGGTACATTTTCAGTATAGAAAAACCAAAACAGATGGAAGAAAACACATTTAATTTGCAAAGGAGTAGTAAAGTAGCTCAGTGTTCAGACTCTTGTTTCCTGGTTTCATGTCCAGTCACAATAAATAAATACAAGTATATGACTTGGCAGTAGCAATGAGAAGGTTGAATTAAAGTACATTTTGT
This sequence comes from Eurypyga helias, assembly GCF_000690775.1. Taxonomy (NCBI): domain Eukaryota; kingdom Metazoa; phylum Chordata; class Aves; order Eurypygiformes; family Eurypygidae; genus Eurypyga; species Eurypyga helias. The sequence goes on along the minus strand of NW_010233171.1, from coordinate 50,157 downwards.
TTTAAATTGTATTTCACTTGTAAATTGGTCTGGAAATTTGTGCAAGTTGTAAATATTGTATATGAGAGTATGCATCAAAATTTGATATTCTACTGGCGGGGGGGCAAATTATTGTTTGACACGAGTTGAAATTGAGAAGATACTCAGTTTTTCTTCTACAATAAAGTTTCTTCCTCCTACCTGTTCATGCAATTCACACAAATATCACCTTACATTTTTAATATTCCCCTATTTCTTAATTTTGTACTACATACCTGCTAGACTATATTCATTACCCTGAAACAACATACATAAATCAAGCATCCCAACTGATTTCATCCCTAATGTATCTCAGAACACTAATTATTAGCTGAAATTAAGAAAAGCTGCACATGAATAAGTATGTGTTAATGTACCACATGAGATGGTGAAGGAAGTATGCTCACAGTACTTGCAGTTCATGTTCTCCTTATGTGCTTCAGATGAGAACCACGTTCAGACCTGATGCATGTCTGTCCCCATGTCTGAAAATGATCTCACACTTGTTTGGCACCTTGGATATGTCGGGATTTTTTCCCCAGAAAGTCAGGCACGTAAGTAGATGTGAAGTAGTTTGTTTTCAGGTAGCGGAAGAACAAATTTTCATCATCCCTTGCCTGTAATACCTCTCTCTCTTTCCTTTAAGTCTGTCATTTTTATCACAAGAGCCTGTCCTTGTAGTTGAGGACTTATTATGCTTGACATTTCAGCCATCTCTTGTCTGCAGTCTTATCGTTTATGTTGGTGAAATGTGTTATTCACAACACTGGTAGTGTCTAAATATCTACTACGTATTTAAAACCAGTGTGAGGAAAAAATTACTTGTTTTTATGTCATATCAATATTCATTGCACTTGTAATTGCTGTCACAGTTGTGAAGAGAAAAGAAATGAGGAACCTATTAAACAGATAAAATATCAAGTATCTGAATTGTGAAAATGATTTAGCATCTAATCTAGTTCAATCTGTGCCGATGCTGCTGGCAAAGCTTAGGGCTATTTCATTCTAAAATTTTTGCAAGTAGTTACTATTACTTGTATTTATTTATTTAGAACAAGTTGGGTTCCTTCCATTTGAAGGATATAGGCAATTAAAAATGTGTTCTTTCTTTTCTTCTTGGTAAATAAAAAAGAATAAATGTCAGCACAAATTACTGCATCACACAAATGGGAGGATATGCCAGTGTGACAGTTTCCTTTTCTCCCTAATACTTTGAAACTGTTACTCACTGTTGTCTGGATTGGGTGAATGACAGATAGAGCCACATCTACTCATTTAAGATAGGAAAATATGACTGGAAAGTCTCCAGGTGTTTGGTTTGATTCAGGCCCATTTGCAGTTGTGTAAGAGAGAGAATAAACCCTAAGGAAAGCTATAGTCCTGTGATGTATTGCACTACAAGGACTGCATTAGGGCCCCTGTCTGGTAGTGTAAATAAAGACTTTTGTATTTTCATTTATTGACTGCGACTCTAAGAAAGCTTTACATTGTCCAGTAGAAGAGGCTGAAAAATAATATATAGAAAATCTATAGGAGACATAGAGGCACTGTAGAAAGTAGAGAACAATTAGCTTTATCATCAAAGACAAAAGCATTGTTATATACAGGCTGTTTTGATTCTCAAAGAACCTATTGATATTTCCCCTTGTGCTGAGCTGCTAACAATACTGTCAGTAGAAAATGCAAAAATCTGTTCTCACGGGGCAGGTGGTGCTTCACAGTCCATTTGTATTTTACTTTCTGTCCAAACCCTCTGCCACTGGGATCACAGGATCTTTTTCTTCAGCTTCAGTATGACCCGTCTCAGCTCTGGGTTGTGTGGAAATACAGGAGGACTGACCCGAGCGTGTATAGGGACGAGGGCACACTGAGGACTGGACAACAAACTCAACCCGTAATCCACAACTCGGTCCCATTTTTTAACAAATATATAAGAGTATGATACAGTGAAGACTGCAAAAATTACACATTGCATTAAGTCTATTTTCATATTTCTTTTTATAGGCTTTTGTAACACGGGATGTGTAGGGGTTATGATATAGTATGTAAAATCCTCAATATTTTAATGGAAATAAGTGATTAATGCTGCACAAAGCATTAAAATTCACTAGTCACTTCATTAGCTTGTAAAAATTAGATCTTGTCAGTAGAGCATATATACATTGTCCTGCTTTCCTGCCTTCTCTCTAGGATAAGTACATATAATATATACAGTGGTGACTGTATCCCTGAAGGCTTTTAACCATCAAACTACAAGTGCTTGAGTAGGCTGGAAGCACTGGCCTGATTTCTGGCACAGTCATAATTCCTGAAGTCATGAATCATTCCTTGTGGCTTAGATATCACTGTTTAAATGAAAATGGATGGGAACAGAAAAAAGCTATGGAAGAGATCACAGCTCACATTAGTCAATCTAAAGCCACCTTTGTAAAGTGTTGCCTTGCAATCAAAATTTGGTTTTACTCACATAAATAACAAAGGAAAAACCCCAATGATCTTGATCTAAAAATTCCCCAGTAACATCTGCGGAGATGTTTGTAGTCATCTCTTATTTATACTCATTTGATGAAAGAAGAAAGTAGGATCAGGGTATGGAGTTTGTCAGTCAGTCTTTGATCAGCACCTCTCTAGGAAATGTTACTGAGACAGGAAAAATGTGCTCCGTTGTCAAGTTGCACTGTTTGTGTATCCCAAGCACAGGATACCAACAGTGGGCAGTGATGGTGTGAAGAGGAGGGAGTGTTGTGATTTAACTGGAAACTTCACCATGAGCAAAAAATGCAAATCAAATATTTGTAATACTGCACTTGCTCTCATGTTAGGCATGAGAGAACTAGTGTCTTGAATTTAGAGGAAAAGAACTGGAGGGACTGAATGTAGAGGTGATCCAGTGGCACAAAACACTGTCAATGGTGCTGCAGAAGCATTGAACAAAGGTGTACTTTTATTTCTTCTAAATGCAAAGTAACTGTTGGCTTCAGTTCTGTTGCTCTGGGGTTCACACAACTGGAACAGGAGAGATTCCCGTTTACAAGTATGTAAAGCTGTTGATTTCCTGTTTGCCGGTCCAGGACATTTTCATCTGTGTACCAACTACCAGTGCTAGTAATTATATAGCTGTTAAATTCCATTACTTGATTTTGCACCTTCCTAATCCTTATACTGCTCATTCAAATGCTTTGGAGGAATGATACATGCCTGTTGTCTTTTGAAATTAACAATTCTTACCAAATTACCATACGTAGTGCTCGGTGACTTTTCTCTGTTTATGATTTGCTCACACACATACCCAATTACAATCTAGTGCATCTACGAGCTACCTATGCTACTGGCAAAGGAGCCTCTGCTACACTGTTCACTTTTACTGTAGTTGGAGGTACGTATGTAAGTAGACATTTTGCAGTGTTTGACTTTCTGCACCCTAGGAATTGTGCAGGCAGTCATCCCTACCGCATGGCCCAGCTTCCCTCTGGCTGCTCAGGTGCTGGGGATCGGGCAGCTGCAGGTTTGCAAAAGCTGGAGAAGTTCTGTATGCAAACCTGAAAGGTGGTTTTGCATAATTTAATATGATTATAACTGAGTTCATACAAGACAAACATTGCTTTTTAAATCCGAAGATTTAGTATTTTATTGTCACATAAGCACAATAATATTAAAATGACAACAGTCTTTGAAGTGATCACAAAGTGTTAGTTTATCGCAGTGCACTGGTTTGCTAAAAGGCTAGACGCCCTCATAAGCCAGCAATATCGCGGGCAGGATTGTGCCATTACCCTGCAAGTATCAAAGTGGCAGTAACTGAACTGCCAATTTTAAGCTAATAGTTTTTTTCCCGTGGCACCAGTGAGTGGGCGATGTGGGACTTGGGAGACAAAAGGAGAACGCTGTGACAGACCTGGAGGCCAGGACTTGACCAAACATTGCCAGGGTGCTCTCAGGCTGCCACTGTTAAAAGCAGCGTGAGTTTCATCATTTCAGTGTTCCTGCTGCTTCTCTGCTTTAGTCCGTTTTTCTATATTCTATTTTAGCTGGAGTCTCCCTAATTTCACAACTCCCCCGTGGTGTATAGGATTTTTTATAGCTGTAAGGACTGTGAGTTGTTGCCTTGGAAACACAGTTGTGCATGCAGCTGTTGTAACTATACTTGTTACTTTTGCTTTATCACAAAAGGTTTCAAAGCTTTGCTGTATTTGTCTGACATTTCTTGATTCTGTAACTCTTTATAACAATCTGTTTGACAAATTACCAGAGGAGGAAATAAAACTTCAATCTCACAATATACAGCATGCCCCTGAGTCCTGACTGAATCACCTGCGTTCTTGTCCTCGGCAGCCTCCAAACCCCCTTCGGTCCCTTGCCTGCCTCTTTCGAAAAATATGAAAATGTAAGAATACTTGAAAAAAAAAAACCACTTTCAATAGTCTCCATCAGGGTTTCTGTCGGCAGGTGCTGGGTACAGCCAGAAAACGCAGCTTTCCCGGCTTCTGCGTGGGACCAGAAACCTGGAGGAAGATAAGTGCCTGGCCAGCCCAGGCCTCTGGCAGGGCTTTTGCTCATTAGGACAGATCCAGCAAGAGCAGTAGGAGGTAGCAGATGATTCTTAAATGCTTCACCCATGTAAAGCACCTTCCATGAAAGCTGCTTTGATACCAGAGAAGGTCTAATGTTCATCCTTTTGCTACCTTTGTTGTAAGAGTGCTTAATCCTTTCCTTTTGGGCCTCCTGCTCAAGACGAGGTGCTGGAAAGTAAAAGGTATTCCATCTGCTTCAGTCGTGGGAAATGGGGTTGTTAGATGGCGTAGGAAGCACACAGGACCCCCCTTCCAGGGCAAGTCCTCCCCACTTGCCAGCTGCGAGCTAATGTCAAAGCTTAGAGATGGCTGAAATGTGCCGACAGTAGTTTTGCAAGTTGTATATGTTTGCATTTTTAGCCAAGACTTCTAATTGCCAGCATATTTTCAATCCATATACCTGTCAACTGCACCAGTTTAGCTGGCATTGCACTGCCTTTATATTGTCTTTCGGTTTTATAGCAATATAAAAAATGGTTCGTTTTGTCTATGTCACTCCTTCACTGGCACTCAGAGTGCTGAGCTTTCCCGTTTCCCCTGTCCGCAGCACAAGCTGTAATAGCTGGAGAGGAGGACAGGTGGGCACTATTTCTGCTACACTCTCGGAAAGAGGAAGGGAGTGCTGCACAAATAAATAGAAAAGGTGCTGATAGTTTTTTTCCATCTCATCTACATTATAAAAAATGTATTCATCATCTACATAAGCAGTTAAGGAGAAAAAAGGCCTTTTTATGTGAATACTCATTTCACTATTTGTTCAAGCACAGAAACTAGTGCAAATCAACAGATATTTGCCATTGTGGAAAAAAAAAAAGTAGGATGAGAGACCAAAAAAAACCTGAAAACCAGAAAACCCCTGATAAAGGTTGTTCACATCTTAGAACTCTCTCAGAGAATCTCAAGAAATAAACTGTCTTAAATTATCCTCCCAGGAACGGGGTGGCAGTGGGAATGGATGCTGCATTTGCTACTAATGATAGCATCTTAATCTATGCACTTTGTATTTCCTGTACTGTCTTCCCTATCGTATTTCAGCTGTCGAACTCCAAAGTCAAAAAGCTAACAGCTTTGCAGATGCAGTTCTGCTTTCCTGTTCCTGACTGCAATTGCTTCTGACAGCCTCTGTTTGCCTATCTCTGAGATTCACACAGATGAATTTCCATCTTGGCGCTGAGGATTTGCATCGGGCTATTAAATGTACAAGGACGCAGTGAGTGAATACCTATCAATATCCCAAAGACACTTTGGGTCTTGAGAGTCTTTAGGGACTTTATAAACTGGCTTGTGCAGATCAGGAGATACCACAGAGAACCACCTCTGTCAGATGCTCTAACAGGCTCATGAATTGAAACAAGATTTAGGAGGGTTACTTACCACTTTGTTACTGGTTCTGCTAAGTGAAAGAAAACCTCTGTAACAGGAAAGAATGTCAGTTATCACCACCCATGAAAATAACTGCAGAGAGTTAGTGGTCACTGAAGTGTTCTTTTCTGTCACTGTCCATAACATTGAGATCACAACACTTTCAAAAAAGGTGTCAAAGAACAAACAGGATTTTTTGTTAATACCTTAAATGTTGCATTTTAAACCTAGAGGTGTATATCATAAAGTGGGGAGTGGCATTGGAAACTTGTAGCTATCAAGCTAAATATCTTTTTTTAGCTCTCTAGTAAAAGTGTCTTGCCTTGTTAGTGCATGTTATGTTTTGGTGTCACGCGTTTGTGTCATCAGTACTTGGCACATCACCAGCCTTCTGATGGCTGGAGAAGTCAAAAGGAAACAGAGATTAGGATAATGAGGATTCACCTGCTCTTAAAATGATCACACAATGATCATTTACCACCTTACGTGGAAAATAATGCAAAGTTTAATTATTATTTAAAGCCTATTTGTGCTATATGGGTGCTCTTTGCAAAGTAGCAAGGATGATTTTTTCATGGAAAGTGCAAAAGAGCTTCTGTAACCTTTTATGAGTTTCCTAATATTAAAAAAGTTTAATAATAATGTCTTCTATTTTGTCTTCTCCAAACAGTTTTATTGACGCTGCAATGTGCTCTTCAGCGCCTTGCTAGCAAAAACAAACTCCTATGGTTGGTGTGCAGCTCCGCATAAGAAAAAAGTAATAAGTTACTTCATCCAGATGGCAGAAGAGATATGTGCCAAAATTCTATGTAATGACGAAATGGTGGCTTGGAGTCTCCCAGTTCTGCTCCACTTAACTCTTTTGGCAGGTTGTGCTGTGAGCACCGGGCACTGACAACAGGCTCTTACAGAGGCAAAAGGTTAATTTGGCTGGTCTTGAAAGTACTAGCACAGCAGTGCGTGGCAAACCCATTCTGCAGTCAGAGGATGGGGAAATAATTCTTTATTACTGGAAGCTGTATTTTTATTTCAGAAATAACCAGAATTGGTCACGTAAATAGAAACAAGATGTTTGCTTTAAGGTGCTTAATCTCTGAGAAGGGAAGCACGGGGATGGCGCAGAGTTAAAGTCGGGACGGTGTCGCCTGGTGTTAGCTGCCGTGCGTGGGGGTAGAATAACTCGCTGTTGACTGGAGCCAGGCTTTGATGCAAAGACAGGCTTGCTTTAAAATACCCAGCACTGACAAATGAGTTACTGGGTCAGCTGAAGTAGATGAATGATAAAAAGTACAGATCTGATGTTTGTTATTTAATAACCCAGACTGCTCTGGGTTAAGCATAAAAATCAAAAAGAAAAATAAGAATCCATTGGTGGATATGCGTGTCACCCTATAAGGTACAATAGGAGAACTGTAGGAAGCTGAAGGACGGTGTTAAGCAACTCCCTCTCACCATAGTTGGGCTTCTCGTCACAAGTGTGCACGGTGAGCCGATGGCGACCTGCTCTTCCAGTCATCGTTTGACATGCAAGAGAGGAACTGGAGAGGATAATGGCATCCCATACATTCTCTTTAAGATAGTCAGGTTTCTGGAGCTCACAACTTTGTATGAGTTTTGTATTCTTGAAGTGAGATTTGCTATTACCATGGAGTTAACTTTGCAGCTAGAAAGAGTCAAAAAGCATCAGTGCTTTTAAAGCTCGGTGAAGCTTTTCTTTTCCAATAGACACTTTCTTTCATAATGTGCCGAGAAGCTGATTGGTACATTGAAGATATGCACATGTGTGTGTCTAGGTGTATATCTATGCATATGGCATATAAATATACATTAAAAAACATCTAAGAATTCACTCACAGCAGTAGCTGTGCCACAGGTGAAAGGGTGAATTTTTAGGGCTATTGAACACCGTAAATGTGTTCATTGTATCAGTGCTGCAGAAATACCCATTCTAAATGACTTTGTGTTGATCCACTGTGAAAATTCATTGTGCTCAATTGCCCTCAAAATTTCTCATTTCTCATCTGTGATGTTGTAGTCTGCTGACTGCACACTGGGCTGCTGTACAAGGCATGTAGGCACCCTGCTTCAGAGCGGCTCAAAATACTTTACGTTGCCTGCAAGGTTTCCATGTGTTGCTTAATAATGGAATAAATCTGTGTCTAGGGCTTGTGTCTGTGAGCCTTTCGTAGACGGGAATAGCTTTCATGGAGCTGGTTCCTAAGTTGAGGCATGCACACACAACAAAACAAAGTCTTGCGAGTGTCACGTACCGTACGTGTCTCACGCAGAAACGTGGAAAATGCAACTCCGACTTTAATTTTTAATCATGCCTTTGATTCAGAGAAATCAAACCAACTCTCCCATCGTTTCAATTCAGTTTAGGAGAAAAAAAAATTACCAGTGGCATGAATAACTTTATTTTGGCATGTATGGGAGAAAGTTGAGTCAAAATAATTGGGGGTTTTTTGACTTTTTTTTTTCCCTCGTTGAAAACAAGATTTACTGGCTGGGGTTGTTTGTGGGTGTTTTTGGGGTTTTGTTTGTTTTGTTTTGGTGTGGGGTTTTTTTTCCAGTTTTGAAAAAGAACATATCAGGCTTTTAATATGGTTTTTTATGTCCTTTAATTTACTGCATTGTCTGATTTCTTACAAAAACATACGCACATCAGCCTTTAAAGCCTGGGAGAAACTAACGCTTGCTTTTGAACAAAGCATAGGTGACATTCAAAGACCTCCCCAGAATACGTCTAGAGCTGTGTTGGTTGGTCCTTCGTGTGTGACAATACGTGGGTTGTTGCCTGGGGATGCCCTCGGGCATTAGAATAATGACGTCATTATAAAAGCCTGGTGGGATTGGCAGAAGCACTGGCTGAGAAAGGTGTGGCTGGGAAAATGAGAACGTTGCATTCAGATCAGATGTGGCAGAAAGTGTGCTGGGGAGTCCAAAATAGCAAATTTAAAAAAAAATGTTGGGTTTGTTCACCTTCCAATTTTGTGCTTGAAAGTTTACAAGACAAAATCTTGCCTGTAATTTAGACGAGTTGGACATTTTGTCTTAAAAATCATGGCAGGAGATACTTAATTATGTAAGACTTTGCTTTTACTTCCAGTTAGTAGGAACTTTAATTACGTCCTTGTACTAACATCTTGCTGGAGCAGTGGTTCATTTCTGAGTTGCTGGAGCAGGGGGAATTCCTCTTTAAGCACCACACAAGCTCCTACTGCTCCAGGAATGAATCAGACTTATGTTACTAAACCCAAGATTCAACTGGGCAAAGCCAAGGTCAGGCTCAGCCTTACCCAGGGTCTGTTAAATATGCACTAGTCACTACTTAATTCATACTTCACTACAAATTCAAACCTGTGCATTATTTAGAGATCATGGATTTTTAATCTTTAACACTGAAATGGGGGGGGGGGGGGGGGGGGGGGAATAATGCATTTTGTGGGGGGGTGGCAATAATCCATTTTTTGGTTGGTTGGTTGGTTTGGGGTTTTTTATTATTAAAAGTCCATTTGTCTTACTGCCCCAGGCTGCTTTGGTTTTTGGTTTTGAAATAGATTATTTGTAAGCAGGTGAAAACTCCCTTCTAGGGATATGAATATCAGTCATAATTTTTTAAAGAAAAAACATATTTGTGAGCACATTGCATTTCTAGTCTTGAAAGTAAGTATACTACAAATTATAATCTCGGCAAACGCATAAAGCACTTTCATGCCTCTGTATGTCTCTACATTCATTTCTGGCATCTAGTAATAATAATCTGGGTGGCAAAGAAGTACTACTTCATAGAAAAGACAGTATGAATAGTCATAATTAATCTGTTCTTCAGATTTAAGAAAAGATCTAGTATTCTAAACCAGAAAATATTGTCTGATTTGATTTTATAGAGTAGTTTTGTTGTTTTGAAGTTCTTGGGAGCAAAAAAGGAATATGTCCCTCATTTTAGTGCCACTTTTTTTTTTTTTTTTAATGGGTAAAGTGAATAGAGCCATTCTTATAAAGAAAATAAAACATCAGAGAAGTATTCTTCTGACTAGGCTAGTGAAAGCTGGGTTTTGTCTAAATTATTTGCTGACTTCAGTCATCCTTTTTTCAGAAATTAAAAAAAAAAGGTACTGCATCACATAATCTCAGAAGGTCTCTCAAGAGAAGATAAAGGCCAGCTTCAGTCTATTGTTTAGACTCAACTGTTCAATACTCATCACCTTCATTCTTTTTATTCTTATGCCTCAAAGTAATTTTAAAATGAAGAAAGATAATAGGAATAGTTGTATGAGAGTGGTATCTCTGTGAAATATGACCAGTTCTGTAAAAAAGGAGCTCTTCTTGCTATAAAGCTTTGATTTTCTTTTACTTAGTTTTACTGCATGTCTTCACAATTTCACTGCTGTTTTTATGGTGTTTGAAAAACATACACTTTCACAGTAAAAGACTGTATGTAGTCTTTGAACTTACACTATGACGTAGTTACCATCGTATCTTTTGTTTCAATAAATTGCGTTTACATTGCAGTTACATTCTGTTTCATAATTAAATCACTTTCAATCTAAGTAAGTACAGGAAATTTATGCTTCGACATGCAACTCTGCTGACAAAGTGAAGGGTAACGCAATTCTCATCCATGAAACTTTTTAATTAGTTGCAACACATCTGAGGATTAGGTTTGTTGGGATGTCTTGCAGAAAATAACATTAATATTCAATTTGGTTAAGGACTTTCAGTAAACAAACAGAATTAATAAAGCTGTTAGGCAAATGTCTCTGATGACCAGTTTCCATATGTATTGCAACTATTCTAAACCATTTCCAAATGCAAAGTTCTGAGAAGGGTTTATTGCCATTATGAGCTCATATGCATTTGATTTTGCTGAACGTATTTTCTAGGGTCTGCAAAAGCCAGGTGGAAAATAGTGCTTTTTTACAAGCTCTGTTATCAGCCCTCTCAAAGTGCATTATTTCATTTTCCATTTGTCTAGGTTTCAGAATATTCTGCATCTGAACAAGATAGCTTTTTTTTTGCCAAGTTTGAAATTATTGTATTAGAGATGAAAGGTTTTTTAAATTATGCCCTTATCTGGAATATTTTTAAATGAATTGATACGTGAGGAATAGTTTTGAGAAATGTTCTGGATGAGCCTTTACATCTCCAAGTTAAATTATTGGTATTAAAAACCAGCTCATCGAAAGGTAAACCTGGAAATTATTTTAGCCTTTCGTTGTCATTTGAAAGATTTGGAATTTCAGTGAAAGAGAACTGCTATAAAAATGAATCCTTACTTCCTGTATCCCTTGGAAAAGCAGCTCTGCTATTTAAGTCCTGGCAAGATGGCGTTGATTTTCTGTGGAGATTCTTGGCTGGTTTTACAGTGGCATAAATTCACTTTATGTTAAAGCTTGCTAATACATACAGTGCTATAAATTGAAAACATTCTTTCATAACTTTTGGGAGCTATTGAGGTGACAGTGATGATGTAACTTACCCAAAATACTATTTGTGTTGCATTAAGATCCCTGCAGGGACAGGTTGCATTTACATCAAAGAGCCATGCAGTTTTTAGCCAAGAGATACTCATTTTATTTGTGTATTCCATGTATTTGCAAGTGTGTACATGAAAGTTATTTCACTTTCTGGTTTTGGGGTTTGTTTTGTTTTGTTTTGTTGTGGTGTTTGGTTGTTTGTTTTTTTTTTTTAATTTTTCTTTTCCTGCCAAGAAATTTCAAATACATTTTAGATAGCACCAGAAGAAAGGCTGCTAAGAAGCCCTATGCCCAGCAGAAGGTCTAAACACTTTGGGTGTAGGCTTATGAGGAGCTCTGCACTGAAGTGGGAGAGCAGAGTTTACCTGCCGTGCAGAGGGTGACCTCCCTGCGGGGGCATGGCTGCGGTGGGATGCAGGCACTCCTGAAACGTCTCTCTTCGAACCTAGCTGGGTGAAGAAACCAAACTGCTTCCTTTAACCCCCTGGCCTGTGAGGCGCATTAGCAGACAGGCTGTTCAGCAGTCTTGCAGTGGGGTTGCAGAGCGGCATCCTTCAGGAGGGGGTTTGGGCAGGCTGTTAAGGAGTCATTTCCCTAGTCGTCCCAGTTCAATTTGCTGATAATTTGATTTAAGCCTCTAATAGTGAGCTAAATGTGCTCAAGTACTGCAGGTGGTCATCTTCTGCTTACTGCAGAGGGTGACCGGCTACTCAGAAAGTGAGTGAGACCCTGAACATCGTACTGACACCACTGCTCTTCCCCTCACTCTTTGCTCTGAGTTCCCTGCTAACATTCAGGGCTTGAACTCTTGTGAGTAAATGAGGAGTATTCCATATTGTTACTGCCAAAAGGGGTAGGTAGTGGAAGAATATTTCAAATGGAGTTTTCTTGTGACTTTTCATAGCTCTGAATGTGCAGTTTGCTTTGCAGTTTGCCTAAATTTGGTAGAAATCTGGGTTCTTTTTTCAGTGTAGGCTATCACAGTCTTATCTGTCTTTAAGGGGTTTGTTTTGTTTGTTTGCTTTTTCCCATAAAGCAACTGGAATCTCATTCAGGTATAAAACAGAATTTAGTCTGTATTTTTGGCTGTTTTGTGAGTTGAGTTTTATGCAGTGTAAGGTACATGAGTGTGGGCTAGTTTTGTATAGACTAAAGAAAATAAACCTAATGTATTTACTCTATTTATGCTTTCTTGTAACTTGACAGATACAAAGTTTACGGAAACAACTGTCCATGTGTTTATTATTCCTAAGTGTTGTGAGTTAACCCTGTTAGGCAGCTAAGCTAGGCCAGTACAGCAAAGTTTATTGCTAAGGACCTTGTAACATGAAACAAATAAACAAAAAAACTCTGAGAAGAGTAACATTAACGATAGGTGCAAAAATGTCTGTTCCCCTTTTAAATGGACTGAATTGTCATTACTCTTTTCCACCACCATTTCACTGCCTCATTGTTGATGAAAAGCACAGTACTGATTTTGTTCTGTGGTTTCTTCCCTGACTCCTGGTCTATAGTAGATACCACACTGCCTTTGCTTTATAGGCCAGGGCAAAAGTCACATAAGGGATATAATTTCTTGTTATAACACAGATGTAATTATTTACAGTAAAATGTTTTCTCACCATGTCTTGCTGTCCTGCATGGTTGAATGCTCAGGACACTGATATGAATAGTTAATCCACTGAAATAACAGCCGTTTCTGCTGTCTGAGGCATTGCTGGTTGTCAGCAGGCAGGATCCGGAGAGTGCCACCCCACCATCCGCAGGGAGCTCGTTAAGCTCCATGATGCTTGTTGCTGTTAATTTAATATGGCATTGCATACAGGACTGGCCCAAAGTCCAGACTGCAGTTTAGGGAGAAGCAGTGAAATGAGAAAATTCTTTCCCTGTTTGGTAGAGGTTTTCTTCCAGCCCTAAATTTCAAGTTATTTGAGGATTAAATGCAAAGTAGCTCTATAGGAACAGATTTGTAGTTAGCTTTCATTCCTTAAATTAGAATGCCATAAATTGCAGTTATATGTGACACTACTTTCACATTTTCTAAATGCCTTGTGAATTGGATGGCCTTTTCTCAGGAGCAAGGGGATTGATGCCTAGGTTTTATGTAAGGCTTGGGAGCCAGCCACGCTTCCCTTCCTGCCTTCCCACCTTTCCTTCTGGATGGCAAGTGGTTACTGCAACAGATACAAGGCTAATGCAGATCAACTACATCCTTCCTTCCATGTCGAGAGAACGACAAGATTCCTGACGCATCTGCTGCTTTGCACAAGCATGGGGAAGGGGAAAAAATCTTTCTGAAAAGGGATTCTTGTGCTCCAAAGGTTGTTATTGCTTAGCCTTTAAAATCTGACAACTTCTTAACTACTTTAATGGGACTTTATGTATCAGAGACAGATATTATATATTAAGGTACCCAGAAGGAACCTATTCACACATTGAACTAGAGTTCTCAGGAGAAATTAAATAATAAATTGTACCAACATGATGAATTTGGAGGAAGCCTTTAATCAATTATTAATTTATTATTCACATGAGCACAATGCTTGTAAAGATCAAAACCTAATTTTGACAACATATGCAAACTTTTCCGTATGAATTTAATAATATATTCTCAATCTGTTGTTCATTAAGGTGAACATCTGTGAATTCATTAATTTTTCTCCAAGCTTGCTGCACCACGAACTTCATTTCTTTAACAGATTTTCCAAAGAATAATCCCATTACAAGCTTAGTTTATAATACATACAATGACAGCTTCGTTAGCATGCTTATCTTTTTTTTTTTTTTTTTGTCTAATAAGTCTTTGCAGCAAGATCTATTCCGGGAAGATATTGGGCAGTCAGAGCAGGGAAAGTGTGTAAGCCTGGTTGAGGCTACTAAGTTTGAGGTGTCATTATCTGAGTTCATAAAAATCTGACATCATAGGTTTCCCAAAATATGGTGATTCTTAGCTGTAAAATGTAACTTGCAATTTACAGAACATATAAATTTTATCCAGCTTGGTATTTGCCTTATTTTGTTTTCCAAACTGGAGATTTAAAATAACACAATTGCAATATCCCTCTTTTGCTAATTTTATATTACTATTGAAGTGAAATTATAACAGTCCTATAGTCCTAAAAAATTTTAAAGCATACTGGGACAGATAAGGAAGAAATAGGTTAATGATTCCACCTGAAAATGTTGATTTTTAACTTTTAAATGGAAATAATGTAAGTAAAACTACTTAAAGATAATACTTATAGGTGTTCCTTTAGACACTTTCAGACAACACAGATAGTCTTCCCTCTCACTGATTACAACTGTAACTCAAGTCTGCCTGTCTAACCCTTTCAGGCATGTAACTATAGATAGCTGCCTCTTCTTTCTTTGACATTTTTTCATAAAGTTAATGGTAAATGAAATACTGATGTTTCAGAGAAGATGAGTTACATGCTGTATTATTCTGACCAGTCTGCATTAGGAGAGCACTGAGCAGAATTTGCAGCTGCAGAAGATTGTCACTGTGTTCCTGTGTTTAATGGAATAATTTAGGCACAGAGACAGAAAGAAGTCTATACTAAAATGAGTACAAGCACTTTTAAGTAGAAAACCTGTAGCTAATTTTCAGTCCTGTAATTGAATTTGCAGGATAGCACATAAATAAAGCTAGGCTTTTTTAAAAGTTGGATGCTTTCCACTGCATAATAATGTTTTACTGCCTTGTAATGCTTTCCCATGTATTTTCCCACATACTGTGCAATTACATCGCAGTGCCGCATGCCTGAAAACTTCACCCACGATGCAGCTGATGCAGTGTTGCATCAGGGAAGCTTCAGAAATACATGCAGGTTGATGATTGGCAAATAATTGACAACCTGCTACATATGAGTTGTTAATTTGTGATTTCGCATGCTCAGCCATCAGTGTGAAGTCTCTACTGTATTGTGTCCTAAAATGAGGTGCAAAACTATTTCCTTAAAGGCTTTTTCATTATCTTGTTTTGTTCCCACTAAAAGTCAGAGCAATTCTTAAGAGGTTCAACTTCAAGCCTGAGCTTTGAAGAGTTTCACTGAACAGAAATTCCAATGGAACAGTATTAAATTATGTTACAAAATAAATAACGTACTTTTTATCTTTTTCTGACTGTATTGAATTACTTTCATTTATTAATTAAGCAGAAAATTTTGCAAGTTATGGATTAAAATGGTTGTAAAGTCCTGCTGTAATATCAGCTTAAACAGTCATGTCCTTGAACTCAACACTACCTCACAAATGTGTGTTAGATTACGTGCATTTGAGATGCAATCTTACAAAGTACTGGGTTCTCTCAACCCCTTGTAAAGTCAATGGAAACCAAGGCCACCTGGGTTGAAGCAGGGGACATCAAGCTCATTGTAAGATTGAGTCTTCACTCTAACTTATGCTCTTAACATTTTAGATAATCCATTGATCTCTTTTGAACAAGTAATACCTGTAATAATACCACATTTCTACATCATCTGAAGTCAATTAAGAGGCACATATTATAGCTGTATTTTAATCAAGACTTACTGGGTAATGGAAGAATTATTTTCTGCATTTCTTAATAGTACCATTTGCAAAAAGAAAAGCTGACTGGAAAATCAAATTAATTATCTGTTCTTTATACATCCTTTACATATCTTTCTTCCCAAAATGAACTTAAATTACCTTTATCCTACAGAAGAAGGTATTTCAAAATCATGAGAAAAAGTAGATGGATCTTTCCAGAGCATTCACATGGAGAATTCAAGTAGAATTCATTAATTTTTGAGCTATAAATAAGAACTCAGTAAAATACAGATTGTCATTGGGAGCTGGTAAGTGGAGAGCTAAGCTTAATATCTTCTAGTCCTGTCTATTTACACGACTTAAATTACAGGGAATGCATTTCACTATAAAGTCGGATATGAAAGAAGCAAGCTCTTACATACAGACCTGCAACATGGTCTTGAATGCACTATTTTTTTTTTTTTTTTTTGTTCTCAACTCTTTGAGTCTGAAAACCATGCTCAGGTGTATAACTGCACTGTATGCCACTATTCCAGGTCAGCAGCAAATACCTGCCTTCAGAAAATTGGCTGTTGTATTGTTTCTGAGATGTATGTGTATTTCTGGCCAGTATTAGTGTCACTGCTAAATTTGGAAGAGTTTCAGGACCGATATTGAGACACCTATGCTACTTTTCAGTGTGCTTTACAGTAAAAAAATCAGTATCTTACCAATTAAATTATGTCATCCAAAACATGAGCTCCCATACTTGTTCTAAGAAAATGGTTTATTGCATGTGTATGAGGGATTGTCATGGACAGCTAAATTTATTTTTTAAATCCTAAATAAATAATTAAAAAGACACTCTACTGTTCATCTAAAGTATTGTCATTTATATTCCATGCCTCTGTTGAGGTAAGCTCAAAACCAGATGTAATTAGGAAAGCAAAGGCTGATTTGCTATTTACCACACGTTAAAAATGAAAAAAAAAGGTACTGCATTGGCGATGAATCTATTGGTCCTGTGACAGATTTGAGATTAAGTTCTTACACTTACATGACATTTTGAAGTAGACCATTTTTGTTGAGGAAAAGAGAGAGGAAAAGGAAAGGTCATGTCTCTCTTATCAGGCAGTCATAGTCTCCTGTAAAATAGAAATGTCTGTTTAATGTCAGTGAACACCCCAGATGGAGATTCATGTTGGAGAGAAACATCTCTACTTTATCTTATACCTCGAAGTTTATACTACTTAAACCTTGTGATAACAGAATCCTAAGTCATTTTCAGATGGGATTCCTCTGCCACTACACCATGATTCTCCATTCACGCACTGTCCACCTTTTTCTTCTTCTCCTCTAAAATCAGCCTCTCTGGCTTCCTGATAAAATAATCCTTGTATGGGGTATCTAGCATCACGAAAGACTCGGCAAGCTCAGAGTCATGTTACTACATTAAAATATTTCGCTGTGTTTGCTCAGAGTGCATTTTGCGAGTCCTTTTTCCTTCCTGGCTGAATGTGTAGCCAGAGAAGCCAAGCAAATCGTGGACCAAAGTGATTAAGAGGAGTGGTGCTACAGTCGTATTATAAGGCACAAAAGAAGGGATGATAAATATAAGCGTATTACTTGCATCAAGTTTGACTTCATAATTCCTTGGAGCTCTGTATAAGGAACAACTTCATTTCTATACTGCCTTTTGTTTGGTTCCGTCTGTCTCCTCTGTCTTACAAATCTACTTCTTGCATGTATATATTTACCTAAACGATTTATTTATTAAAAAAAAAAATCATTGTTTTAAAGCTTCCTTTGGTGCTAAAACAAGATTCTGTTCTTATTTTTAACATTTACAGGCTATATAAAAATGGAAAAAAATTATTCCTGGCAGTCATGATAGTTTAATTATAGTAATAAGAGCAGTGGTTTTTACTTTATTACTCTGTGGAGTTATGTTTCTGAACTGTTACTTTTCCCCACCTTAAAATAAAAAGGATTTAACTACAGTCTACCTGGTGGTTAAATGTGCCTATGTGCCTTTGAATAGCTTGTACACATGGGAGGTTGGCATGACAGTGGGTAAAATCGAACCACCTGTAAATTAAAATGCTTGAAGGAAGTTTTGATATTTCCAGAACTAGAATGATTTTGGCAGATGAGTGTATTTGTGTGTGTGTCTGTGTGTGTGCACGTGGGGTGTTTTTTAATGAGCCACACAGCCTTTTTTCCACTGTGCCCTTCTACATAAGGAACATCCTTCAAAGAAAGATACACTTTTTAATAGCTTACACTTTCACGTTATTTCTGGCAATAATTGGTGAGTATTCTTTAATAAGTAATGATTGAAATAACTCTTTTACAGAAATTACCTATTAAGGAATTTCAGAAGTGATGGCAAATTATATTGCATTGCATATTCATTCAGTTTGATTTAATACAATATTTAATGTGAAATATGACATTAATTGCTTATAGATAGTTTTTTATACTCTAGATGCAATTTTTAAAAATCCTATACTATCAGAAATAATTAGCTGGCATTACACTTTGATCAGTCAATGTCTTTGTTAATATTAGGTAAGTTGGCAAAGCAGTAACCATTGGAAAACCAGGATGGTTTAGTTATTTAGTCAAACAGGGGACTTGATTACAGGTTCTGGCATTTGACACTGTAAAGCAAGTGAGGTCACTGTTTTGGAAGCTAAGATTATAGGAACAATAAACATAAGTAATTAGTTTCTGTTGTATGTTACTCTCTCTTCAGTTTTTCTCCCCCTGCACCTTGCTGCTCCCCCTTGTAAATTTTCTTCTATTTCTTCTACTTTTCTCCAGTACCTTCATGTCACTGTTTACTCCATTTTTTGCCTATGTTTGTTTGTTTTTTTTCTTTCTTTTTCAGGATCCCCTTAATCCCTCTCCTCTACCTTCTGCACACAGGTTTCACTTTCATCCTCAAAACATTATCTTTTCCTGAGTTTTCCTACCTTTTCATAACCCCTTGGAGGCTTTTTTTGGATAGAAACGGAGGACATGCATCAACTCACAGTCCTTGTAAGCCACAAAGCGAAACGGTCAAGTCTGTTGAGCACAGGTTACGGCAGCAAAGTCAATTACGAATAGACAGGTACCTTCACAGTGTTTTGTCCCAGATTTCGGGAGTTACCTTTGGTGGGCAGAGCTTTGTCTGCCTTTTTCTCCCTATTGTTCTCGAATTTTACTTTCTTTTAATACCTTCTCTTAGGAGCAATGAGTTCTTCATATATGGTGTGATTTGCTGCCATTACTATTATTTTACATTACTTTCCAGATCAAAGCATGTAAATGTCTCTAGGTCTCTTGGGAAGCTTTAATCTTATAAAGTAGGTTTTATTGAGGAGACGTAGTTTTTTGACATTTGTGATAAGTTTGATAATTACATTAATAATTATTCTTTCATGTTTGCTATTTACAATCAACAAAGCATCTGATTCTGAAGCTCAAGGAGAAATCAAAACATAAGTAGAGTCAAAGCTATAACAGCAATTGAAAGCAGATACAACTTCTATCGTAAAGAAACTGTTGAGTTTTAAGAGTAAGGATGGTTCTGGACAGTTGTTTCACTACCACACCGTAACAGTTATACCAGGTATTCAGCTGTGGCAGATGAGAAACCCATGACTAGAGCACAGTCGGATTCCTCATTATCCTCGGTAACTGTGTCATCTAACTTTCTTTCATAAACTAATCAATTTCTGCCCTAAATCCCATGAGCAACCATTTAAATAACTGGGAGCTCAGTGTGTCTGTGTTTTCAATTTACAAAATTTATCACTTCACCTCTGGGTTTATAGTGAGGATGTGCTGAATCCGAGCACTTCAAAGGAAATTTAACAGTTGGAGTTCCTAATAAATCCTTAGCTCACCCATCTGTATAATTTGTATTAACATGTCTGTGAAAGGTTTCCTTACAGTATGTAGACAATTGAAAATTTTCAGAAAATTGAAATAAGGGGAAAGCAGACAATAACAACATTCTGTAAATGTATATCTATTAAAAGCTCAGGTAACTTTTAAACAACAAAAAAGCCATTTCTCCCTCCCATCATAAATCATAGAAGCATCATAGAACGGTTTGGGTTGGAAGGGACCTTAAAGATCATCCATTTCCAACCCCTCTGCCATGGGCAGGGACACCTTCCACCAGACCAGGTTGCTCCAAGCCTCATCCAGCCTGGCCTTGGACACTTCCAGGGATGGGGCATCCACAGCTTCTCTGGGCAACCGTTCCTGTGCCTCACCATCCTGTCCAGGAAGGAATAACCAAAGCAACGTAACTCCCAAAGCAATTTGCACCCTGTTCTCTCTAGCTGTGAAATACTGGACTCTATCCTTGTCCTCTTCCTTTCTTTAAATTCTGTTTTGGAATGTTGTGCTTTTCTCATCAGGTCTGCTTCTTTACTTTTTCTTTTTTAGTATTCTGTTAGATCATGAGAAATTACTTTATTACTGTAGTTAAATATAAATTAACTTACGTAACAGTTTACCTATGATGGGCAAACATTGGATTGACAGTAAAAGCTATTAATGAATGAGGGTGTGTCTATGACCTGACCAAGATTTTCATGAAAAAGGAGAAAATTTGGATTGGTTAATGTTATGGGGTTTTTTGTTTGTTTTGCTTTGTTTTTTTTAAATTCAGATATAGTGGAAGGACTTACTGCCTCTCTCCTGGGATGATGCACTTACACTGCTGTTAGTATAAAGTATTGTTTGGAAACTGAGATCTTCTGTATTATTGGTCCTCTAACTTACAGTTATTGAAATCCACATAGTTTTTTATTATTTTTTCTCCTAAAGCTCATGACACACTGGAAAAATCTCTACTTGGTTATAATTCAGACACAAATCCTATTACATACTTATGTTTGGCCACCAAGTTAATGTCCAAACATTCTTTTCAAGTTTTTTCAGTCTTCCATCCTTTACTTAAAAGGGAGGCGGGGAGAGGAAGTGAAAATGGCACACCACCTTGCTCTGTGCTGGAAAACAGAAGGTAGTGGTGATACACAGCAGTAAATGGAATTGCAGTTCCTTGGCACTTCAACATGAATATTGAAATATTAAGACATTTCCAATAGAAAGGGGCAATGTGTGCTACATTGTGACTGATAAAAACACCTACTTTTAGCATCAATAATCATCTAGAGCCAAGTTGAGTCACAGGTCAAGTATCTAGCCACCCTGATTGTCCCGTCAGCTTCAGTGTCCCTCCATGCAGAGAAACCATATGTGACTGTCTCTTCATGCAGTTGTGGGAAGAGTCTTGCAGAGACTTCCATTGGGAAACTCAAAATGTATATAGGCGTGTGAATTTTCTGATAAGCTTTATATTCCATCCTTTTACCATGTTATTAAACATGCTTCCTTGTTCCCTACAACTGCCTTGATTATTTTCTGTTTGTCATAAAATATTTGCTTATTAACAGTCATAGGAAATCATCAATCATCTCTGCATTTCTGCCTTTGATTGTTAGGAGCTTTGAACCCATACAGAACACTTCGCAGTCCAGAGGGGCAGAGTAAGCCTGGCAGTTGATTTCCAGCTTTTAGCCAACATACAAAGCAAAATATTTATTTGCAGTGATCACAGGTCTATTGTTCTCTATACTGTAGGAAACAATAACGCCTAATCAGATACTTCTGCAATTCAGAACCTGAAATTATCTTGACTTGTACAAGATTGGCTTTAATCTTTATCTTAGATTTTCTTTCTCCTGTTTTCCTCATATTTTTAATGGCACTTTTGCATTTTAATGGCACCATTGCATTTTTCTGGCTTCAGCATGGAAGGTTTTATTGCCAGTCTGTCTGGCTCAATTTAATGAGAGTATATATATCAACGCTATGCTAGGTATTAACAATATTTATCAAAAAGTTCATATTTCACATGAATCTAATGATATTCTTGAGCCATCTGCTATGCTTTCCTGAATTCTGTAATTTAAGGGGATTTACTAGAAAAAGTGGCTCGTGTAGCAGTGTCTGTTGTGGGATAGTGTAAGATCAAGATGGAATGCATCTTTGTCTCTCTTGCCTGTGTGGCATCCTCAGTGGTTTTGAGTTAAGGCAATTTATTCCTGAAGCAAACGTACATGCACGTTACAGGATATTTAAATGATCTTTTGCTCTAAAAGGTACTTGGCTTGAGGGGACAGGAATTGAATCTAGGGAAGAAGTAAAATCTATGATTTACTCAGAGGATGTTGGGTCTCATTGTTCCTAGACACAATGAAGTAGATGTGACGTGTTTGCTGTATTTCAGTCCGTTGCTAGTTCTTACAGGGACAGGAACCTACTTCTCCTGTCAGTTATTTCATCAGGTCAACGAGCATCAATGTAATGTGCAGAATAAAAAGGTTTTGAATTTGTAATTGTTTTGGTGGTATGAACGAGGTGAAATTTGCATTGAATACTGAGAAATTACATGGAGAAGGCCATAATAAAATTAGAAAATCATCCACTGAAAAATTAGAAAGTACTAGAAATACACTTTCAGGGAAACTGTCAGTCCTGTTATGTATACTCATGAAATAATCGCTTAAGAAAGCATAAGTGTGAATTTTCAGGTGCAACACACTGAGGACAGAGGGGTATGGGGGAGCTCCATAGACTCCCTGTCTGCCCTGTGTGCGTAAGAGATGGCTGGGGAATGAGTGTCCGTTTTACTGTGTAAGAACTGACTGCAGGCCCTGTGAAACCTCCCTAGATAAATCTACAATAGTAAAAATAAGTATACTGAAAATACTTGACTATTTCTATTGTAATAGTGCCTATGAATTGCTAAGAAGTTACATTAATGGGTAATAAAAAATTATTAGGAAGATTAATGATGAAGGATTCATCTGAAGTATAAGAAAAAACTTGGAAAGGTATATGGAAATACATTATGCTTCTTTACAGTAACCAAGGAGAACAAAATACTGAAAAGCTCCTTATTTAGTGAGCGCTATCTACCTTCTTTATTTAGTTTTACATAACTGGAAAATTTATCTTTACAGGTGCATAGAGTCCCATACTATGAAAGTCTTGTAAGATGAACATCTAGGTTTGGCAGCCATGTATTCCCATGAACCTCTTTAGCATCCGATTATGAGTCAAATTCATCATAAGCTTACATCCATTAAGTAGCAGGCATTGTCTTCCATGGGATCTGGATCAATACTTTTATGAGCCCACCACTTACATCTTTTGAAACGTATGTCCCAATTCAAGATAATTTGTCAGAAGTGAGTAAGAGTAAGATCCGGGTTGGCCTTTACTGGAAAATCCTCAAATATTTTCTTTAAGTGAATTCTTAATGCTGTTACCTATTTTTTTTTTTTTTTTAAGTCAGTAATGTAACTTTTGGTCTTTTAAAATTCATCTGATAATTACAAATTATTAGACCATTCCACTTTCTAGACAATACTGATCACAGTCAACAATTTACCCAAAGATACGAAAGGAGTATTTTTCTTTTCTTTGTTTAAATTTTTGTGTATCTAAAAGTAAGCATCAGGAACAGACCCTTTCGTATAAGAAGAAAATCAGATGGCCATGCAAATAATAATTAGCTAATACTAACAACTGCTTTTTGTGTTGTCAGGTCATGTAATCATGTTTTTACAAACAGCCCTAGATTATTGTATGTTCCCCTTTTTCCATGGGTGTGCCAGATTTATTTCTCTCTGAATACTTATCTCGTGCGGCTGCCTGACGTGTGGCAGCCCCTGATAGTGGTTCAGACATGCTCAGAGGAAGCGAGTCTTTTAGCAGTGACCAATACAAACGGTTGGAGCAGCTCTGCATGTGCCGGGCGGTAATCTGTGCTTTCACAGGAAATGCAGCAGGCCTTGGGCGCATCCAATTTGCTGAGCATCTCCTGGCTGTGCCTTGGAGGTTTGGAAGGCTGCTGGTTTGGAATGGTGGGCTCACAGTGCGTATTTTGTTGATGATAAAGTCCTGTGATGTGGAAATCTCAGGGAATAAATTTGGTACCTTTGCATCATGGTTTTACCAGAGGAATATATCAAAATTGAATAAATGTTTTTTAATTTTTTTTTTCCCAAACTTGACTACATAGAAATAGAAAAGGTAGAATTTTTCTCTTTTTGATGTGGAAATATGTTTATAATATATTGGACATACAAATGCTTCTTTTCAATTAGAAAACTGAATGAATGTTTTAGCTTAATTGATAGATAACTTCATTTTATTTTCATTTTGTTTATACATACTCTTTTAAAAACTTGATATATGGATATGTTCACTTGGCTGGGGGAAAAAAAAATTAAATGTTTAGAAATAGAGATTTCTGATTCTCCACTAACTGTACTGGTCTCTGAAATATTTTTCTGTGGTTGGTACAGGGTAACTCCAGAAAAGTGTCATTTCTTGACGTGTTTGGACAGGTCAGGTCATAAATGCCTCTATCAGTTTGAGTCATTCCATCATTTTGGCCTTTGAAATCTGTTTATGTTGAGCTCAGACAAATCCCGTATATAAACCTTTTTCCTGAGGTCAGGTGCAATAACACTGTGGGTTTGGCTTCTCTGTTGTCTCTAGTATTTGATTTTTCATTTTAGGGAGGTCAATGAAAGGAAATGTCTGACTAACATCAGGGATAGTGACGTAAGGATCAGTATCACTAACCCAGTTACTGAAAGTTAAAAGCATGATGTAGCAGTTTCTCCTACCTTATTGGTACCATGCAGCAGAATACTTCCCTCATTTAGCGTTTGAGTAATTTTCTTCAGAGACTCCAAAAGTTTTTGCAAGATTATCCCCGAAAATATATATCCAAGGACATAAATGAAGAAAGGATGTTAAAACAGAAGTGGTGAATTTTGCATGATCACTGACAGCAAAAACCAAGCCTGACCCATAGCCAATCCAGCCTCATAAACAGAGCACAGACATCACAAATCATTCCCTTCCCTTTTCACTCCTCTCTGCCTTTGTGTTTGTATTTTTCAGCAGCTGTATGTGCTGTTAATCTGCATTTAGGTATGCGACGGAAGGTCTGCTGTGTACTTGTTAACAGATGCAGTGTTCAATTTGCTCGTTGGGATTGAGGCCTTTTAAAATGTCATCCTGTGTTTTAGCACTGCATGCAACATGTTTCTTTAATTTTGATTGAAAAGCTGACTTTAGCGAGGGAAGCATGAAACCACCATGTTTGATATTTTTTTCTTTATTAGCACTCTGAGCGTATTCCCCATTTGCTAGCAGAGAAGCAGTTAGCGTACAGTGAAACTCTCCCTGATTGCCTGCTAATCTGTAAGGATCTTTCTGGTCTCCTTCATTACTGCATCAGCAAATTACAGGCTGCTTGTTTGCTCGTGCTTGACTAGGTCTGGGGCACTGCCAATACATTCCATCAAAAGAAATTGCGTTGTTCTGCATTTAAGCCTCTGTCAGATGGAGGGTAGAGATAGTGGCACGCTTACAATCAGTGCTAGTTGTAACATAAACAATTAGTGATACTGCTCGGCGGTGTATACCACATCATAGCATATATGGATTCCTATTTATTACTTTCAGCAAGAAATTGAAACAGATTGTGACTGCGTGATTATGGAGATAGGAATCTGCCTTCAGATGTACCTGTGAGCTTCTGACCAAGATCCCCAGTGCAGGAGATCTCAGGTACCCAGCATCTGTGCAAATCCAACCTGTCCTTATTCTCTGCTCACCTCTCAGGGCGGCTTAAATCACAGTCTCACATTCAGTTGTCTTGAGAGAGACCAAAGCATGACTGGTTTTGCAGCCCTTCTTTTCAGTGTCCTAGAGAACAGTTCTGCCATTTTACACGGGTGATGGTTACACGGTACATCTGCACAGTGCGCTCGGGGCACGAGCCCAGTCTGTGCTCTGAGTCAGTAGCACAGATTCAGAAGAGCACAGAGCCTGCACACGGGCTCTCTGTGGTGGAAGTATATCCTGAGATATTTTTCTGTGTCAGTGCTCCTAGCAGTCAGTCGCACTTTGATCCACGGGGTAAATAGTCCCTGGGAGATAATCTGAATGGCAAAGCAAAGCAAAAATCAAACTGCTCTTTCTGTGCATCTTTGATGCACCAGAACTTAATTTACTTTATGCATAGAACTGCTTTAACTTTACCTGGAGGCACGGTGCAATTTAGATTGCTTTTTTAATTCTTTTAGAGAAATCCCATTATCAATATTGAAGTGTTTCATGCGTATAAAAACATAGGCTGTAGATCAACTGTTATCCCTTTTTTTTTTTTTTACTGGGTTTGAAGCATGGGCTTCTACAACTTGTTTAGTTTGGATTCACTGAAATTAACAATTTATTGCAAACCCATTCTTTATCAAGCTATTCTTTCAAATACTTTGCTAATATAAATATGGCTTATCCTATTCTGCTGGTAGGTGTTAATGTCTCATGTCTCTATGTGGCAGGACACAATATGCATGTCTGAAGAAGAGTGCAGCTTAGTATAAAAGCCCATCTTGTTACACAGTTTAGGCATCCCAGATTATCTGAGTACCAGAAATGTATCTGTGATTTATCAGGGGGAACTCTGACTTCCAAGTAAATGAAAGCCAGAGTATGTACAAGCAGGTACATCAAATTAGACGTGCACATTAAATTGCAAGATTTAGGTTTCTAAGTAATTTTTGACCTGATTTTTCTAAATGTCAGTCACTTGCTATTCCCATCTACCTCCCCAGGACAGGTTTTCTAAAAATGTAAGTGGAAATGCAGCTTTAAACATGTCATTCTGAAGAAGCAGCAAGATAAATAGTTTAAGTCTTGGAATCTCTGATGTCCTGGTTTGTAATATATTGAATGCACTTTTACTAAAACTTAAATTTTGTAAGTCTGCCATTGTGACATTAATAGTGAGGGTTTAATTCTCAAACAAAGCTTTATTTCCATCTACAGTGTTATGTTTACATATCAGGAAGATTAGATATCAGGAAGAAGTTTTTCTCAGAGAGGGTGGGGAGGCACTGGGACAGGTTGCCCAGAGAAGCTGTGGATGCCCCATCCCTGGATGTCTTCAAGGCCAGGCTGGATGTGGCTCTGAGCAACCTGGTCTAGTGGAAGGTGTCCCTGCCCATGGCAGGGGGTTTGGAACTAGGTGATCTCTAAGGTCCCTTCCAACCCAAACCATTCGGTGATTATTCAATGTTCAAATCAAACTTTTTAAGTTGACTCCCTGTAAGTGTATATGACTTTTTTTGGTTCTGTGGTACCTGACAGAATTGGAGGATGCCCAACAGCAGTTGCCTATTAAGTTTTCGCTTGGCCGAATTCAGGTTCGTGTCTGTGCTGGGATTCTTTTCTTTCCCCAAAATACTGTTGTCTGATAAGCAGAAGCCACATTCTACCACTCCAGATTTTAATTAGAGCATTTGTTAATGCACAATGCCATTCTTTCTTAACTGTAAATCCACATAGGTTTTGTTAAATTCTGTTGTCTGTGGGTCAGAGCTTAAAGTAGCTAGTGGGTTCAAAAGGAGCTAATACTTTAGGCAGTGGGGACTCAGTAAAGCAAGGGCATTAATATTTTCATCAATTCCAGCTAACTTACAGTGTTTCCCTGGTCAGATATAATTTGTTTGATGAAACATCACTAAAAGATGTTATCTGTAGTGTAAGCTTAGAAATTGATTGTAACACATAATTCAAGGGCACTGTTTCATGCCTAGGGCAAGAAAAAGTATTTTTCTCGAAATTTCATTTGCTCTTTTATAATAGCTTACCTTTGCCAAACTATATCCACCGGATTTGTTTGCAGATTTGCAGATAAGCTAAAAAACACGATAACGAAACACCCCAAACAATTTATTTTTTCACTCAGACCACATTGTAAAGTGGCATTTGTTTACTTTTGCCAAGGTGTGTCGGAAGGCAGGTATATCTCCGGCAAATTGCATTAACTGTGGTTAATTTGGTTAACTCGTTCTTCAGTCATAAAAAGGAAAGACCTAGGAGTTTTAACAATATTGTGCAATGCACATGTTGAACAGGCTCCACTGATACTCTCTCTGTATACACACAAACACAGCAGTCACATCTCTAGCCATTTTGTATGTATTTTAAAGCTGAATCTTCAGCTCTCAGACTGAAATTCTTACATTAATAGGCCTACAAATTTCCCCTTTCTACCAGTCCCATCTTGTGTAGGCCTAGAGACATCCTTCTGCTTTGAGAGTGCTCTCGGTTTTATTAAGCATGTCCCAAGATGTTGTGTATTTCAACTGTTTTTCACTTCATGGTGGTTTTTCCCCCTGTAATAAGAGAAAATATACTGTGATGAGTCAGCGGAATACTTCAGGTACAAGTGAAATGTACTGCTGTGTGCTTTTACCCTTATCACTGTTACTCCCTTGGGACTATGGACATAAATACACTGCCTTCTCTACAGCTGTCATTCTGACCGTCTAAGAAATGCTGACATTCACCATATTAAAACAGACCATCAGTAGTTTTCCATAGGGGCCATGAAAATTTCAGATTTCAGACAATTCAAACCTCGATGTTATGTAATTTATCAAGGTGGGGTTTTTTTCTCTTTAAGAGGGATTGACACTTTACTTTTTCCATAATAGCTATTAACTCAGATTTTTATGCTTTCAATAGGTTGTGAACAATGTTCAGAAAGTCTCCTCTAGTATACACTCCATGTGATACTGGTCACAGGAATAATTGGATTGCAGTGGACATAGTCTTTTCTGAATGTCTAAGATTTGGGTATTTAGCAAAGTCACAATTTATCAGGACAGAGCACTGACCAGAACAACCAGTCGTCTCAGAAAATCTGCTCTATATCCATGATGATAACCCATCTATCTCATTGCTTACAACAGGGTTTTATGTCTCCCTGTCTTGTTGCATTATTGTATGAGGAATATTTCCCTTTATGTAGCCAGTGTTGATGCTGTTTGTGCTTCTGTCTTGGTTTCAGTATATACTTGAGGCTTTGATGTGTGCAGATTTATTGTTATAATCATTGTGCCTAGTGATTGGTCTCTCATAATGTGATTGTGTCTATTGGATGTGATTTAATGTCTAATAAATCACTCATTAATGAAGTAGTAGTAATGTATTTAGTACAAAAATCTCCTCTCCTGGTCAGACACCAGTCTGACTTGTCCAAATCTTGTGGTTAGTACTTTGGAAAGCCAAGTTCCACCCGTCTGTAGTTGTACCAGCATCACTCCCAGAGTAAGAGCTTGTGTTTTCTCCAGTGTTAGCTTGAATTAGCACTTCTGCGTCACATGAGGCAGGGCTTACTTTCTGGCTTGGTATCTGTCATCTCTTTCTTCCTCCAATGCACCGTAGTTTGACATTTTTGGACATTATTTTACTTTTTTTTGTTTTAATTGCAGCAAGAGAGTTCGTTAATGGCCGTTAGGATGCATTCAGTGGTCTCTTCGTGCGGTGGCTTGTGGAACAGTTGTTCTGCAGATCTGTCTATGCTGGCCATGTGTAATCTGACTGCCTGTGACCATAGCGGACTTGAATCATTGAAGAAATAAGTGCTTCCAGTGCTTTGATTGTGCTTTTTAATTCAGTCACTGTGTAGATCCAGTATTGTTTCTCAGTGTTCATTTCTCATTCAAGCAAAATTATCTGACTATTCATGTGAGGTTATGCACTGAATATATTTGATGCTCCTTATTCTGAGCATTGTCTGCTCAGGATTCAACACTTCCCTTTGACTGAAATTACCATTCTAGGTGCTGTTGTCATAGTTCAAATTAATTTCCCGTTTAACAGGGATACTAATGAGCTGCAGTGATGAGAATAAGTGCAGCTGGAGTCTGCTCAGCTGAAAACTGAGAAGTAAATTGGTGGTCTTTTGAGTTCTCAGTGTTATGATCACCTTTCTGATGGGGGAGGCTCTATCATTCTCCCTTTGATATTATAATTTACCTTTTATGTCATAGCACAGGTGTATTTCCTTGAATGACATTGGCATGGATTGCATTCTGTCTTCTGCTGCTCAGTTGTACCGTATGTACAACTATGCTATGTTGAGATTCTGCATCCTGGAAGAAAATAGCTTAATTTATAGCAAACTTTAACCTGTCTGTATTTCAAATACTTCAGTGGAAGAGGTAGTTGACCCACCTTAACCAAAAAAAAAAAAAAAAAAAAAAGGTAGTAAAGCAAGCAGGCTACTTGGATCTCCTCTTAAATTTTAGGAGTTACATGGCAGGACTTACTCTGTGCCATGTGTGAGAATGAGCAGCTCTGGAAGAGCTGAAGGAATTTTTGACCACACACGTGACCACCATTCTGAGCCTTTTGTGTAATAAGAACAATCACAAGAACATCATTTTCTTTCTTAGATGAACACCCACCCCATACTGATCAGAAGAGGAAAGATACTTCATTATCACATTGAAGTTCAGAATCTGTAAACAGTATTATTCTTCAGAAAGGTTTAATATATACCCATTGGTATCTTAAGGAACTGGATTTGTAGAAGTCTTCAGAAGCAGACTTTATCCATGCTCTTGCGTTTTAGTTATATGTTCTTGCTATGCTTCAGGTTGAGTGAGGATAATACTAATTTCTCTTCATAAAGGAACATTCTGGGGATTCGTTCTTAAAAGTTGATGGTTTTGGAAATTAATCCTGAAAGCAAATTGCTTTCAAAAGAGTATAAGAACAAAAAAACTTACAATAGCACATAATAAAGAAAATAATAGTGGTATATTTCTACATGTCAGGTATTAAATTTTAATAAAATTTACTATTTCCTAAACGTTTTTCAAAATAGCATTCCATTAATTCTGGCAGTCGTTTTGAGGCTGAATTGAATGCACCAGGTTGGTTTTGTTCCTTTCTTACATTGTATGGCGAGCAGCTGCAACAAAATATACTTTCCCTATTCCAGGGTACTTTTAACGCAGGATACCTGCCATCATTGAAGAAAAGGATTCATAATACTGTTCTTGAAAGGAATGCAGAGGTCATCCGGATCAGGTCCTACAGCAAGAGAACATATCTGTGTTTTACTGTTTGCCAAAGTGATGTCATAGTGCTTTGTCTTCCCCAAACATGTCTCCTTTATGATCAGTGTTTCACTAGTGCTAAATGGACTGGTTTTCTGTCCGCTTTCTTTGTAAGCGCCAGAGCCAATGCGCGTGGGTGGAGATGAGAGGGGAAACGTGCAAGTGAGCGTTGCTGCGGGACGGAACCTGCTGGGACGTGTAGGCATCTTTCAGCACGTGTCAGACTACCTCCCAAACGGCGGTTTATTGCTTTGCTGCCACCCTCGCATGAACAATAAATAATGTGAAATCAGTCAGACAACAAACAGCTGAAAAGAAAAGCAAACCATACTGAACACCTGCGAGGGCAGACGGTCGTGCTTTGTCATGCATTGAGGAAAAGAACATTCCAGAGTACACCTAGCAGAACTGGGCTTAATGAACAAATTGACTTGATAAATTTTACCTCCTTTTCTGCTCATCTGCAAGCTTTCATCATTATGAATTTCCTATTCTGAATTACCTGTTCAGTGTTTCCTGAAGACAAACGTCAGCTTGTGAATTGCTCAGATGCTTGGGTTGCCTCATTACTAGTGCTGTCTGATTCCTCACTTAGTTAAAAGTTCCAAGTTTCTTACCCTTCTCAGGGAAAATACAGCTCCAATGTGAGTAAAGACCCCATATCAGAATTAAGTTTGTGTCTAGAGTCTATTTCTGTTTGCCTAGAGGAAGAAAAGCCCATGCCTAAAATGCTTGCGTTCAGGTTTACCACTGCGTAAAGGAATGAAGTGATGGCACAGTGATTCCCTTATCAGGTTGATCCTGACTTGATGTAACACTTACTCTCATGCTCGTATATTGTTACAGAAGATAGGCAGACATTTCATTCACATTACTGAATATCCCCACAGGCATGTGAGTAGTAGCAGGGTGCCGGTCTTGGCATGATAGGATGTTATCCCTTCTAGTTGTATTTCAGTTCTGGTATTTACAGGGAAAATTTACAGGGATTCAATTCAAAGTTGCTTGATGAAAGTAAAAAAAAAAAAAAAAAGGTACCTGTGCAGATGGTTGTCCTGCTGAGTCCTGATACGGTGGCTACAACGCCAGAAAAGTACTGTCTCTGATGATGCTCTGTTGTATGTGTTGATATTAAAAGAAGTAATAAGTCAAGAATGGATATGTAATTATATTCCTGGTTTCCAGCTTTCTATCAGCCCTTTCTTTATACGTTATGACAGGTCCAGTAACATGTATTTTCTTTTTACTTTAGCTCAAAAATAATCTTTCCATGCTCTGTCTAAACGGTCATTGCAAGAAAGTTTGTGGTTTTTAAAAGATAAAAATCCTGTGTTAGGTATCGACACATGCAGAAAGTTCAGAGTTGAGTCATCCACAAATGTAGATAACATCCCAATCCATTTTTCCATAGTGCAAGGAAGGTATGACCCAATGAGAGCATGCTGATCTGGAGTGGTATACATGGTATTAGGGTATTGACTGGGAAAAGCAGCAGATTTTTGTTCTTTCCATATACTATACCCCAGTCGTTACCTATTCACCCTCCTGCTGTTTTTCTACAAACACTACCATTGTTCACAAAGCAAATTAAATTTTCAAGTAGATTTTGGTATTGGGGCTAAGCAATATAGAAGGTGAAGTAATGAAAACCCTAGACACCAATGCCTATTTACTTATTGAAGAAACAAAATAAATGAACTCAAGATTGCTCTGATGTGGTCCTACCTATAGCTCAAAAGCGTGAAATGATTCCCCCTTGATAGTTGCACAACAGTGTGGTGCTGGAACTCATTCGCTGCTGGACTTTCATCTCATTAGTTATACTACCTTTTTTGCTGTAGTCTGTCAGGACAGATTGAAAGTATATTGATTAAGGGTTTAAGTCACTTTTTATCACAACTAATTATATTTTTTTGGCCAGGTGCTAGATTTCAAAGCACTGGGTTTGGAGCAGCCTCTAACAAATGCAGGCATGATTAGAACTTCAGTCAACTGTTCTCTACAAATTCAGACTATCAGCTATCAAACCTGGTATTCAGAAAGAGTTTGAAAATTTTCCGGTTTTCTGAGATATATGTTAAGAATTCAGAACTTATCTTCATAGTGAGTACATGATGCCTTTCATCTTCACTTACTTGCACTGTTGCTTGTCAAAATTTTGGGGGGCATCTGAACAATAAATCACAGAAAATTTGTAGAATTGGCACTGAGGGAGTCAGTGGATTTCTGAGAGAGGTGTTAAGAGCACACCTTTGAAAATGAGAGATGAAGAAACAACCAGGCTCAAAGGTCCTGATGTACTAATTAAATATGTTTATACAAGTATCAGCACAAAGACTTGACTTTTTAATAGTGTTTACATGCTTATAGAATAGTCATTGTAGTAACATGCCAGTGTATAAAGTTGCATTATTATTGCATGCTCCTTTTTTCTTTCTGAAGCTAAGCAGGTATATATAATTGCATTTTATCATCTCAAATTATGTAATATTTCAGCTGATCTGGGAAGCATGCTAAAGCTAGGCTTTTTAGGAATAAGGAACAACACCAATTAACTTTGTAAGGAATTAGATCAATATTGTTCTTTTCCAGTTTCTCAATTCAATTTCTCCTTTCTATTTTCTGAAGACGTAACGGATGTAGGTTATGGTCAGAGGTTTAATGTGCCACTTTTCATAGTCACTCAAGTGAGTAAGCATCTCTCCCAATTGCTTCCACAAATGTAGTCTTCTACTTTGCCGCTGCTACCAGTTTGTTGCATCCAAATTATAGAGGAGGTTGCTTGAATTCTCCATCTGTGGAGAAACTTCTGTGCAAAACCAAGAAGTTTTGTTAGTGTAATTGAAGTCTTAATGGTCTAAAGAATTGATATTAGTCCAGTTACAATGATACTTAGAATATATACAGTTATTCTTAGATTCAGAATATACACAGTTTAATTTAACATAGGCAAACTTTCTAGTATTTGTCCTTTTCTTAGGTGTTACGTTACCTTTCCAATCTCTCACTGCTCCATAGCTTTGTTCTGGAGGGAGGTGAGAATACCTCAGTCGTGAGCATTCAAGTTCTTTGCCAGAAGTGGGGTGCTGGTGTTGATGGTTTATTCTTCCTTGCCCTTCAGTCCAGTTGGGGTCATCTTTATCTGCTTGCTAAGTGTTCTACACCTTGCTCTTTCTTTATAGGACTACTTAGGTCCAAATTTACAATATACAGTGTCTTTTACGTATGTTGGATACGTGTTCTTTGTTCTCTTTGTTAACCCTAAAACAAGTTTTACCCAGATCCCAGTGGTTCATGGATCACTAATGAGGTGGTTTCTTACAGCTCTTTGGCCTCCAGTATCGTACTGTGCCTGTACTTTTACAGCCGTACTGCCATCCTATGCCTGTACTCCTCCGTGCTGCGTTTCATCTATGACTGCAGTCATAGGCAGTTCATTTCACTTAGAATAGCTGGATGTATTGCTATGTATTAGTTTCATATACTCAGATGTGTACATATAGAGCAATTGCTGCTTCCTGTACAAGAAGCACAGAAGCAATTGCCCTGCATTTCTGAGGACTTGCTCTTACGAGCAGAACAAGCAAACGAACAAAGCAAGAGCACCCCTCAGCCCAGCCAAGGCAAGTCCCAGCAAAGCCTGAGAACACCTGAGGTCTGTGCTGCAGCCTAGCACAAAGTGCCTGGCCGGCTCTGAGCAGCGGCAACACTACATTCATTGATTTACAAGGCTACGTAACGAAGCAAAAGTCTGAGTTAATTACAGTTTTATTCTCTACTAGCATATCACCAAGTAAACCCTTCTCCTTTCTTTTTCACTGCAGTAAGCGGAAACCCTGAGCTGCCTTTTTTACACTTACCTTTTTGCGTACTTAACCTTGATACGACAACATTCCTTCCTCCCCAGGCTGGTACCTACGTTGGCTCTGCTTGGTTCAGTTATGCCCTTGGTGCTAATGTCCTTCACATGTGGGTGACTCCCAGCATACCAAACCGGAAACTGGTAGTTGATTCCTCCTAGTAATTAATAATGAGGATGAAATGTATGTCTGAGTGCCATCCCTGCATTCTTAAAGGATGAGTTTTGGGCAGAAGCAGCACGTCTGGTGCAGATCTTGAGCACTGAGCACGCTAAGTAGGAATTCTGGACTCCAAGTAGGTTGCAATAAGTGTTTGTAATTCCAAATATTAAGGGTAACAGTGCTCACTCCCCCTGTGATTTTCAGCACCCATTTTTTCCTTATCTTCCGTGATTGCTAATCAAATCTCATAAAGAAATGCTTTTCTGATGAATCTCACTCAATCTATGGGCAGTCTCTCATATGTACTTCACTACCAAATCATGTAATTTCATCGCTGTATGCCTATATTCATAATTCATTTTTCAGAAGCTTAAAAGAATATTCCTCTGTGTCAAAAGGCTAAATATCCCAGAAGGCTGTTAAGTGGACTTGTCCCTCAAGCCTTAAGAAATAAATGGAATGCTGATTTGATAGAGTTTTGAGCACAATTTAAATAACCACGATGTCCCCCCATTTCATAAACTCTGTGTTGTGTTAAGGCTTCTCTGTATTGATTTTCATGTTTGGGAATGCTATTGTGGGTTTTTGTAATTTTGCCTTTACTAAAAAAAAAAAAAGAGGAAGAGATAAAGGAGAAAAAAATTCTTGCTATACCCCTGAAACATTTTCCTTTTTTCATATTTGGTAGGCTTTCATGTATCTGTTCAGGCTCTCAGGGATTTTGTATGATGGGTTAGACTGGGTCAGTGATTCTGAAAAAGTAAGATTTGAGGGAATAATGGGAATGTACATGTGGACAGGACAGGGGACAAAAGCAGGCTGTTTTTCTGTTGCCATGCCTGTACGCTGACAATAATGCCTGTGATTGCAGTAATGTAGCCAAATGAATAATAAGCTTTATTTTGAGCAAATTTAACTGTCACCCTGTCTCTAAAACATTCCTCTCTCTGTCTTATTGAGTTAGCTGTAGCTCTTGAGAATCATCAGGTGCTATTTTTATGCTTTTACCGTGCAAGTAGAGATGTCACACCAGCTGGCTTTTTCCCGTTTGTAGCTCCTGTGCTTAGCCAAAGGTCAGTATGTGAAGATTGATGCTTAACTTTGGAGTCTAATGTTTGATGCTGTAGTAAGGTAAATTATCCATTTAAGCACCATCTGAAATGAGTTTTCTTTTGTTCACAATGGTCTCATTTGAGTCATAGTATATAATAAATAATGAATGCAAAGGAGCGGTTGCATTTCAGTCACAATTATTATTTGCAGAATTACTGCTGACCTCTCATTAGCACTTACAAGTGGCAGACCAGCTCTTGAAGTTATTTAGGAGATTGCTTAATGAAGATGCATTTATTGAGATGTATGGCTGGCCAACACACTGGTCATTATATTGATTTTAGGATTGGATCAGAGTGTGAGCAACAGTTGTGCAACCCGGTAATGAAAAGGGGAAACAGCTAACTACTTTGAGCAACTTTGGAGTTGTCATTTTTAAATTTCTTAGTCTTTGTATTAAGAGGTAGCTCAGTCTTTCAGTCTTCCTTACAAGCTTACCTTTCTTCTTTAAAGAAAAGATATTTTGTTATATGATTTTTTTTAAAAGCAGGATTTTGTATAATAGTGCAGTCTGCTATTCCACGAGTCAGTATTACATTTTCATTACCTATTGTAAAGCCTACAGTAATTCCATCCCCACAGGCATATATATTCTGTTCCAAGCTTTGTGGTTTTGACAGTCAATTTATATAGGTATGTCAAAAGTATAAACACAGTAGAGAAACAGAATGTCTAAAACATATTTTATTCATAGACATGGACCATTGTGCCACCTAATCATGGAAGATAAATGCCTCTTTGAATTGAACCAATTTATAGGTATAAATTAAGGTTGTATTGTGGCCCACCCCATTTCTAAATCTCATTTGTTTTCTTACCAGAAATCATCTAATTGGTAAGAAATAAATATGTATATGTTGTTTAGGAATGACATATTTTTGCCTTCTGCTACAGTCATTCCTGGTGTGCAGTCACCTTCTTTCACACACTCTCCTGGGAGAGACAGGAGCATCTGCTTGGTTTTGATGGAGTGACTTTAAAATACCTCCAGTTGCAACCCAGGCCTTGTAAAGAAAGGGACCTGGGGTCTGCTGTGTGAGTCACGAGGGTCTCAGCACCCTTCTGATGCACTGCTCTGAAGCTCCAGCCTCATGACTTCTCTTTTATGGTAACACTGCTGTTGCATCGTAGCATTTTTATTCTGCATGGAAGAATCACTCTTCCTTGCAAAATACCCAAGGCTGAGGGAGCGTGCTTGTGCTGCATATAGGGATATATATGCCAGAGTATAGCCACATTGCCAGCCTTTAAAGATCTTGTGTGATCTGTCTGTAGGGATTTACTGGGTTTATATATGACTAAAATACTACTGGCCAAGTAGTGACTAAAAACAGTGGGTCTGTGTTTAGCTGTCAACAGCTGGAACCCCACTTCATTGGGATGGGCATGAGTATTGACCAGAAGAGTAACAAGCTTTGGATTTATTCTGGTGACAGGCTGATACTATACAAATATGGTAATGTGGATTTAATGTAGGGATAGAGTGGTTTTGGGTTTCTTAGAAATCATTTAAATGGAATCGTGTTAAAACCAAGGTAAATTATGTTTTGAATTTCAATTTTCAGGATTTCTTCTGTTCCTGAGTTTTTCTTCTGTTTCATGCAGAAGATCTGTATTGTTGTTCATTGGTATCAGAGGTATCTTCCTAAGGCTGGAAAATTTGATTTTTCCTGAATTTCCATTCTGGTGAACTTAAAGTAAACAAACAAACAAAACTACAAACAAAACAAAGAAACCAACAAGCACCCAAAAAAACCCCAGATCCAATGCCTTATTTTCATGGATGGGAAAACAGCTATTGATTGTTTTACTCAAGTTTTAAGCTAGCTGGGATAACACAAATTGTTACACTTAAAATATAAGTCACAATAATTGAACCTTCTGCCTTTGGTAGGGGTATCTCAGTAGGAACCTTTGTCAGATGTTATCATGCACTGAGGAGACATTGACTGTTTTAACTTTCCATTTCTGAAGTTAATTGTCTGGTCCTCTGTCACCTCTCTCAATCAATCAGGTTTTCAGTTCTTTCTGCAAGCAGGCACACTTGCAGCACTGGTGGAAGGTTAAGGCAGCATGTTGTGGAGTCTGTGCTGGATTTCCGAGCTGCAAAACAGACTGGTTAGAGAGAAAATCTACCTTGGACTTTCTTGTCAAGCAACACATGTCACAAGTATTTTAGTTGCTGTCTTCTAGTTCAACGGTTTCCCTTTGGTTGAAGAAAGCCGAAGCAGGGTAGCGAATGCACGTTGTCCCTGTCTGGGTTGTGCAGCATGCTGACCATGGGAGAAGAACAGTCTGGAGGTAATGATAAGCCATCACCAACAGCAGAATTTGACTTTTTTATTTTATTAGTTTTAATGAGCTGAGCATTTTGCAGTTTAAAGCGAAATAACTCTCCCAAATGACCTTTTACCTGGTAAGAAATCCTTTTAAAAGAGAAAAAGAAAAATCTATTTGCATGCTTGCATTAAGGAACAAGATCCCTGCCAGCTGTGATTGAAAATATGTCTAAAATCAATTTGGTTTTCGATATTTTTCAGTCACTGAAACTATTAGAAAACAAAATTAATTAGCTTTTCTCACTGGAGTTATCAAGAGTCTCCTCAAAATAGTTTAGAAATCAAACTACATACAATAATATAATTATTTTGAATGAACAAGACAGGAAAAATTTGAGGGCATGATGCCTTTAGCTGCCTGGAAACAAGCTGGATCCATTCTGTTTCCTGTTTTGGACTTAACCATAATATCACTAAATTTTTCTAGAAATCACCCCAGAACAAGCAAATTGTAAACAAATTAAAAAAGATAGAGGGTTTGTTTGTGGTTGGTTTTTTTTTTTCCTTCTCCCCGTTTGCTCTCTTGGGGGGATTATTTTTGTTTTTTTAAAGGCTTTGAAATGACTGGAGAACTGGTTAATCCGTGTGCTGCTTGTGGCGAGGTGAAAAAGAACACGGCATAAAAGAAAAAATGCTGGTGTGAGAGCTAATGCGGTTTTCAAGAGCCTATTGAGTAAATCGTACCCCGCAGCGTGACTCCACCGCGGCTTCGTACATGCACTGGGGGGTGAATTAGTTCTCTGCCGCCGAACTCTTACCGGGGGGCAGCAAGGACTCTTGGCTGGCCTGTTGCTAAGGGAAGGTGAAGTGCAAGGTTTTACTAGGTGGTTTTCTGCACCTTGGTGATTAAAATGAAGGGGAATGTTTGGGTACCTATGTAGTAATTCACCCTAAACATACAGTCTGTTAAGGTAAATTGGCTGTTACCACTTTCAGTGTTGCTACGCTTTAATCCGGCAGTTGCTTATTTGAGTGTGCTTGTAAGAGATATAAGCTCAGACAAAACCAAACCTTTACGGGCGGATGTCTTGGTTTGATATAATGCCTTTTGGCTGATTTTGATTTGAATTGATTTGCCTGTGGTTTTGTTCGATTACCTCTAGTCTGATATTAGAAATGTGGGCTTTTCCGTTTGATCCCCCATTAGGCTTTTACCTAGATGTCCTATTGATAGGTGCCGCTCACTTCCCCTCTGGCCTCCCGCTGAATGCCTCTCCCTTCCTGCCTGGCTTGGGAACTAAAAAAATTAAATTAAAAAAATTGTGGAGTGGGCCTGCAGCTGAACAGAGCTCTGCTGTTCCGAGTTTCTAAAATGAGTAACAAAAATTCCAGCACTCCTTTAATATGACGAAATTAATGAAAATTCTGTGCTAGCATTCCTGAAGAAGCTCTGTAACGCTGCTCTGTAGCAGGGCTTTGGTTAAAGAGAGTCTTCAGGAAAAATATTATGGCCATTTTCTGTGGACTGTTATTTCTTCTGATATTTTGATGCAACTTATGTCAACGTTGAGTTGCAAGATTGATGTAGGAGAATCACTGAATACTTCTCTACTAATGTTTCCTTTGTGAAGGGAAGCTTAAAAAATTAAATAATGCCTGTTTTTCCTCTGAGGATGTCTGGTTTTGCTGGTGGTGGCTGGTTGGGACTCAAGATTTAGCCCTGTTTTGTGTATCTTCAAACCGGTTATCGCTATTACCATGTCTTAGATTATGAATCTGGATTTTATCGGGGCTTTTATTATTCACCTCACTCGAGTTATTTGGAGGTAGGTGGGGCTGGGGGAAAGAACTCCAGGGAGCTTTGGATCAAGTCTGCTATGGGTAGGTAAAGCATCTGTCAGGGGTATTGAGGTACTACCTTGAAGCATCTTAAAAGTCTGAGCAGATTGTAAGATTGACTTAAATGCTGAAAGGAACACCCATGCTTCTAATTTAAATTCTGCATTATATTGCTGGTAAGTTGTCGGATGTGACAGGTTTCAGGCTCCATGCTCAGAGCTCCTCCCACAGCTCAGACTATTCTCGTGGAACGCATGGCAAAGGCTGGCAGGAGCACTGCTGTCAGCGCAACTTCAGAACGAGAAAAAGACATATTTAAAAGTGGTATCAGATAATTGTAATGACTCAGTCTTAAGCCTCATGAACCTGTAGAGCTTTTAATCAGGAACTTTGCTTGTCAAGGCAGTCCCTTCTTAGCTGTGGGTTTCTCAGCTCTAATTTGAAGATTTCCATTAATGAACTGGTCTGTTACTCACAGATGGAATATCTGGCAGAATGCATCTTCTGCAGTCACTAGTATTTCAGTCTTGTTAGAGCAGATAAGATCATTATTGTTCTCTCACTTGCTCACGGAGGTTTAGTGTTAGATGATGTTGCTAATGGCATTTTTTAATCCACATGGCTCCATTGAAACTGACTGCATTAGCACTCACTTCAGTGAATACCTGTTCAAGATTGACCAAACTAGCCAGAAAACAGGTTTTATTGAGTCACTTTCTTTTGTGTTTGTGGTGTATTATCTGGCTTTGATATGGTTTTAAGGGATGCTATATGTGCATGTATTTATGTGCATTGTTCTTATAAAAAACACATGCATAATTCCTATGTTTCTGATAATTTCCAGTTTCTGAGAGATTCCAGTTTCTGGTAGTTTATTGCAATATAAATACCTTTTTTTTTTTTTTGTATATTATCAGAGACAAAAGAGTTTTCTCTGGGGAAGCATGTTAGGTGGAGAACATAAAATGTAATTATGACTTGCATAACAGTGTCCCTTCTGTCCAGGACTCCTGATTTCATTTTTGGATTCTGCCATTGACTTAGCCTAACCTTCAATTACGAGAATCAAGAGGGCACAGCCATCTGTGCTCTGCTTTGTTGATTTGCTAACTGTTTTAATAACTCTTTTCTATTCCGTTATTCTGAAACGGAATTCATCTTTTGAAAGCCCATTCGAGTAAAGAATGATATATATGTGCAAAGTACTATTACGCTATAGGCTGTTTTTCAAATTTCTAACATCTCTTGTCAGTCTCTGGCGGTTACTGTACATTTGTATTGCTGGGAGAAGGAGATTTACTGAAATGCAAAACCCATGGGATGCAAAAATGCTTAATGTCTACCTAGGAAGTGTAAGAGTACCTCACTGTCAAAGAACTTTGCAGAGTTATGCCAATAGGGCGATGCGCTTGCAGAGTGACAGGCAAATTATTGATTGGAGCTAGAGAATCATCTTCTTGTAGCTGCTGTTTGTCTTCTTTTTCTTCTGTGTGCCCCTGGGGAGTCAGTTGGGAATTAGACTGTAGCCTGTACAAAGGGTGGATTTATAGTCTTTAACTGTGGGAAAAAAATGGGGTATATCTTTTGAGGCAGGGATGTAAACAAGTACAGAAAGTGAATTTGCTGGCTGGGGTTCCTGTGAGCAAGCAGAGGGGCATGTGACACGAGAGATTTTTTTCCTCCCAACTAGGGAAATGACTTCCACAGCTGCTTGGTCTCTTTCATCAGAGACCCTCGGCATTAGTCAGTATTTGTGTTATGAAATAAATGAACATATCATGGTCCGGAGTCCCAAAGGCAATTCTAGAGACGTAGGTGAAAGGGACAAAGTGTTTCCCTGGCTCCCTTTTGTTTCGCTGATGGTGATGGCGTTTCGTATCTTGGCACCTTGCTACACGAGCACTGGCTGAAACCCATGCTGATTTGGTTGTGTTCATTTGAGACATGATAGTAGTTTTCTCTAGTAAATATATCCCTGTCTGTGCTTCAGCTGCCTACAGCAACACAGCCCAAGTCTTTTGAACTTCTGGGAAGTCAGCTGGAGTGCTTCAGGCTGCTGCTTCACTTCTGGTTTCCCAGTAAACTGCTTTGAAACCGAAGCAGTGCTGCCAGCCCTCTATCAAACTGCGAGCCTGCCTCTACAGTTTAATATTATTCCACTGAATCACAGACAAGCATTG
This sequence comes from Eurypyga helias, assembly GCF_000690775.1. Taxonomy (NCBI): domain Eukaryota; kingdom Metazoa; phylum Chordata; class Aves; order Eurypygiformes; family Eurypygidae; genus Eurypyga; species Eurypyga helias. The sequence continues at coordinate 7,791 of NW_010233171.1, read as the reverse complement.
TTTTGTGGGGGGTTTTTTTTGTTTGTTTCTTTGGGGTTTTGGGGGGAGGGAGGGCTGGTGGTTGTTTTTTATGAGAAATTGTGTTTGGTTGGTTTTGACACACTAGAATGAGATCAAAGTCACTTTCGTTTGTGTTCTGCGCAGAGGTCTGAATCCAGTGTTCTAGAAGCGTAGCTTCATCTCCTTGTGGCTTTGATTCCCCCCTTGAAAATATCTTGTTTATCTATTTTCTTTGTTACGTAGCTGGAAATGTTTACATGTCTCACACATTACAGGTAGTATTTCTACTGCTGAAATGACTACAACCAGTTCTGCAGCCAGTCCTCCCCTTCCCAGCACCCCTGCTGCATTCCCCCAGCTTCTGCATAAAGGGGTTTGTAAACAATGTGGGCAGTTATCTCTAACAGTAGCTACAGACATTTTTCATTCCTCGACACCATACAAAACTGCTGCAAGACTCCAGAATTCACTCCATTAAAGGCACTTGCTAAAGTTCACGATATGCCTCGATTTATGGCTACTAATGAAAACAGATTTCTAAGTCTGTTGAAATGAAAGCTGTTTAACAATAAGTATTTACCTCCCTTTAATTCTTCAGCAAGAACTGGTATGATTTTAAATGAAGTAGAATTCTTTTTAAAATGATGATTAGCCCCTGGTGTAACGGAAGGTCCTGAAAATGTTCAATTAGGCAACAACAAAAAGCACGAAATGAGCAAAGCTGATTCTGTAGATATCTGATGATCATACTGAGATATAATTGAAGTAGAGGAGCCCGTTGCTTCTAATAGTTTAAGTGCCTTGCACACCCACTTCATGCACCGAGTACAATAAAATGTTCTATCACACATTCTCTTCGTCATACCCAATATATGATCCATACTCCTGCAATAATAGCAGGGATAATTAATTCTGGCTTAAGTATTTGGAAAATTATTAAGTGCTGCAATTACAGGCTTTCCAAATGGCAGTATTTAGAAGCAAGAAGCTATTCTCTACACTCTCCCCCTCCCATATCTGCGTGCACTGAAAAACTTCAATTCACCAACATAAGGAAAGAGCCCCTGCAGGAGTGCATCTTAATGTAGTATTAATTGGGTAAAGGAAGAACATAGCACAAGAACACAGAGGGTGCATTTGGAACAGGACAAATAATCTGAAATACAAGTCTGATGAATTCCCTTTGTCTCTGTGCTGTGGTTGCTGCAGCACTTTTGTTTATATTGATCTGAACGGCATGGAAATTTTCTTTCATCTGTCATTTACATTCATTTTACCTCTTGCAATTGCCTCTGCCAGCTTACATGCTTGTTTTCTGGTGAATCTATTAATAAGATTTCCAGTACATCAAAAGAATTTCTTTCCTGCAAAGGTAGAAAATAATATGCTTAGGGTGTAGGAGGGTTCCTAGCTTCAATTTTACCTACTAAAAGTTATTAATGAGTTCTGTGAAGTAAAAAAAAAAAAAGGATAATGCTAATTGCATGCTATAGATTTTCCTCCATTGCTTACTCATTTAGTTGGTGACTTGCAGAACAGAATATTTATACAGTAGCTTTCTTCTGATTGCAATATGCTTCCTGAATTGACAAAAATAGGACCAAAGGTCGAATTAATTAAGAACAGTAGAAGAAAGAACATAATTAATACCGTGAGTTTGTATTTACATGTTTTGCCTAGGAAAGGTATGAAATGCATTTTGTTTTGTGCAAAGCACAGACGCTGTATGCCAATGAAAATAAGAAAACACTGAGAAATATCTTAAAGGCTAGAATTAAATTGAGTTGCTTAGCCAGGAAAATCTGTGCATAACAACGGTTTCAGGGTAAGCAACCAGGGCAGTTACCATGGGTATTCAGTAGTGTAATGGATACGGGAATTCAAGTCTCTGTGCCTGTATGTGTAGCTGCATATGGAATATACCCATGTCCATAGTGTCTTCCTTTTGTCCACATGACATGCCAACTCTGCTGAGATTAGTGTTACTAGCCTTCCACACAGGCATTTTTCCTGCTGGTTTATTTCTAAGGTCCTCACTTGTTCTCCTGTATCTACAGGAATTTGCCTTCTCCTGAGAAGTAAGAATACAATGTAGACCCAAGGCCTTGCATTTGTTCTTCAATGATTGCTGTTACAAGGGATTTCTGCACCATCACACTTTCCTGTATCAACTGCAGCAAGAAGTTTTCTTTCCTGGTCATCTCCTTGGTGTTAGAATCGTGAAAGTAGTGCAGATTTATAGTTTAGTGGAGAATAATAATACCTCTGATTTAACTAAGCTTTGCATGAAATTTGAATAATCATATCAGAGAATCACAGAATGGTTTGGGTTGGAAGGGACCTTAAAGCCCATCCAGTTCCAGCAGGGACACCTTCCACTAGACCAGGTTGCTCCAAGCCTCATCCAGCCTGGCCTTGGACACTTCCAGGGATGGGGCATCCACAGCTTCTCTTGGCAACCTCTTCCAGTGCCTCACCTCCCTCTCTGAGAAGAACTTCTTCCTTACAGGTAATCTAAATCTCCCCTCTTTCAGCTTAAAGCCTTGCCCCTTGTCCTGTCACCACAGGCCCTTGTAAATCCTGAAGTAAAGGTGGTAGCAGGGTTACCCTTACGTGTGGCCAGGGAGGGAATAGAGGTAGCCACTGCATGCAGGCAGGAGTTGCAGAAGTGGCGTTCACTGTGCCTTTGGCCTTCCCTCTCCAGCCTCTTCGGGGCATCTTTCCAGAGATATCAGGACTCAGACTCTTATACTATTCACGAATATGCCATAATGTGATTTTTTGATTTACTCAGTAAAGGGCTGGGACAGAGTTGCTCTGAGGAAACCGTTGGTATGCTCAGTGCTGCTGTCAGAGGCCCATGGCCATCTGTGTGAGCTATGCAGCCGGCAGCCCTGTGAGGAAGAGCTGGCCTTCGTGGCTCACTGGAAGTGCCCAGTCCCACCTTTGCCGACAGCTCTATTTCCCCTTGGTGTATTACATATTTTTTTGCAGTAGTACCTTTCTCTTGATTCCTTCAGTTACTAAGTAAACGACTTCGCTTCTGTCCTGGTTTCTACTTACTGTGCATGGCGTGAGCTTACCTGTTTTCTCGCTCACCTCAGAAACTGTTTGTCAGGCAAGGAACCCAAGGTCACAGGTCTGTGCTTTATAAAGCCAGGTCCCTGGTGACAGATGCCTGAACCTCCCTAAGCTGGACCTTGACTTAGAGCCGCACTGCCATTGTGATTTCAGCGCACAAATCCCAGGGTTGTAGGTCGTGGCTGGGCTGGAATCGGGGCAGCTGCCGGCACACGGGTCTGGCTGCGGGCGGGTCGCCTGCTCTGGCAGCACACAGCAGCTCTCCGCTTGCTTTGAGAGGAAGCACCTTTCCTCACTCTTCAGCCGAAGCCCCTTGATTCCCCTTGCCCAGAACTGCATTAGTTCTTTATGCAAACTAACATGTGCTGCATTACTCCAGTAATTTGTATTGTGTATTTTCTCCGTGAAGAGAGATGAGTAAGTACTCTTAATAGTCCCAAAGAATGGCTGCACTGAATATGAAAATAAGCTAGAAAGATTTAAGGAACAAGGGAAAGCTAATGGTTTTATATTTTCCTTTATTGAAATTGCACAAGCGGTGAATTCTGAAAGGCAGTTATATATTCTGATTATCTGAAAGGACAATTGCTGAGACACTGCTGTGTAGGTGCGAAGGATGGTATCAGTGATACAATACAGCACTTCAATTTGTAGAATTTCTGCCATTTAGAAACAGATATTTCAGACATCCATTTAAGAATGTGTTAGTAGCACGTAGCTCAACTCACTTTAATAATTTTGAATATTTTATGTGTTCTACAGTAAATAACAGTTAAAAACTTATTCATTATCACGCTGATAGTATAAACTGTGAAAATAGTGATGCAAATGGGAGATTTCTGACCTTAATCAAATAAAATGTAAATGCTTTTTCTTAAAACAACTTGCAGAGAAAACAGATATTTCCCATATTTGAAATAAAAGCAAAGTGTTTCAACAGTGTTTACTTGTGGCATTTATCACATAGCATTTTTCCTATTTGCAGTAACAGGAGACTGAAACAAAACAAAGTATACCTGTCAAACATTCCTTTATTTCAGTATATGGAATAACTTCTCATATTGAGAGTAAAGCTTTTATCTGGCAATTGGAACAGCAGTTTCAGGATATGTGTTTTGACCCTGGAAACTTTCATGGATTCCTCTCAGTGAAAGTTTTCTTCATGCAGGGAAGATTGTCCTGGACCACTGGAGTCCACTAAAGGGTGTAATGCTGATAAAAGTCACCATACTTAAACGCTAGAATTTTACTTTGCACAAAGCAAATACAGCGTGAACTGCATCACTGCTTGTAAATTTTGCCTACAGCTTTACGCTGGCCAGCAGGTTCTCTTTTTATTCTCTAGCCTCTTCCTTAACTATTTCACCTAAAGGTGGACTAATTATCATTGCCATGAGAATGTACTTTAGGTAGGTGACCTCAGATGGCAAACGCACTGTACATTTAAAACTGGGAATGGGTAGTGTGGGTGGTTAAAAGCATATTTGCTAAAGGCCAAGAAGATAAATGTTGCAAGCAAGTACTGATACAGAGAGGTGCAAAGAGAATGCTTTCACTGCACTCTAAGGAAGCCTTGAGTTTCCATTTTGGGTGAAAGGGTAACTTTTTGTGTATTCTTTCTCCTCTCCAGAAAGAGCAAGTTACTTTTTTTGACAGATGCATAAATATATTAGTTTTATCTTTCCTTTTTACCTATCATAATTTCCCATTTCTAGCTGATCAACCACTTGATATCAAAGATTATAAAACGGCTGCTGTAACAATTAAATGCTGTTATAACAAAGGTGTGCTGTCATAACAAATATGAGATAGTGACATGCCAAAGAGCTGCTTTTCTACTCGCTTTAAAATGCCCTTCACTTTCAATTTATTTATTTTAATTTTTGTGTTGACTCTTCTCAGCGAGATACTGCAGGGAACCTGCTTTGTTCCTGTGTCGGGGATCAGCGAGGACTGACTGCTCGCTGGGGGCCCGGAGCAATGGATAGCCCACACGGATTTTGAGGGCTACTGTGAATGATACCAAAATTGATGGAAGTGTATTGTAGAAACCTTTGGATCCAAAAATATGAGGCTTTTTTTCTAGAAGAAATTGAGGAGATCTGTCTTTCTCTATTCAAGAGGTACCTCGACCTCTTCAGGTTCTAAGCTTTTCCTGTGGACTACCTCTTTGCTCTGATTTGTGTACCTTTTTTTGCAAGCCTAAAACAGCGAGTTCACATTCACCAACTACATACGCGAATATCAAACATAAAGTTATTTCATGCCTGTATTCCACACGATCTGCTTGATAATCATCCCATTCAGATACCCTATCCACACCTGCAGGAAGAAATTTTTTGGAGCCAAGGTTTATTTTTATAGGGTGAAGTACAACTAAAGTGATACACAACTACTACGTACAAGGAGTATTTAAGAATATTCCCTGAGCGTGTATTTCTGAAAGTGTGCATCTGTGTTCCTCTTCTTTCAACCCTAAGAACCAAAATTAGATACCAGTCCCCTTTTTCTGGGAAACACTAATAAGAATATCTCCATTTATTGTTTGGAGATGATGAAGGCACATTTTCAAGCTTCTTCAAGTGAATACTTGTGATGGCTTGTGAAGTTGTACACATGTGTATTGCTTTCAAAAGATTTGACCTTTAAATGAAAAACTGAATAGAAAAAAATCACAAATGGAAATTGAATCAGGTTCTTGAGATTTCTTCCAGGTCTCTGCAGCCCTAATAACCTCAACATGCTTGAACTTAATGGCTTAGCCCTGACTGCTGTGATGCAGAAGTAGGGGCTTGAGGTCAGTGAGTAATTCACTGGAACAACATTTATTATTCCATAAATCTATACCTTGCTCATGAAGAAAGACGAAATCTACTTATCTGAGCCACAACTGAAATGTATAAATTAACAGAATGAAATTAGATTTAGAGTGCTATGTACATTTATGAAAGTATAAATTCTGCTCTATTTCAGTACAAACACAAAGCAAATACTAGGTAAGCAATAGTGTTGCTTTTAAAAGAAATACTCTAGCAACACCCAATCAATATTTCTGCTAAAAAAATTCCATGTTGTTGGACCGTCTGTCAGAAGTGATGCCAGATATTACCAAAATGTTTCTGCTTTGTCGCTTATGATTACGTTCTTTTAACTAAAATGGCTTTGCCTATCAGAAATCAAGCATTCAGGATAGTAACAACACAGATGATAACCTGAAAAGTGAAGAACATATTAAAGAAAAATCAGAATTGAGACTTCCCTATTTCTCAGCCTTAGCAACAGCGCAGCCATAGTGCAACTTTCATGTGTAATTTTTATTTAATCACATGTCAAATTAAAGACTTACATGAATTAAACTTTAAAAAGCATGCTTTCAGCTATCATTTTGACATCTAGTTAGCATACAATAACTGCCTTTCAAAAGCTAAATAAAATGTTTGACATGCTTTAAATGTTATTTTCAGTTTTATTTGCTGTTTTTATTTCAGTTCTTTGTTGTTATTTCAGGAAGCTCAGAAAATACAATTTAATTGTTAAATGTTGCTGGGAGATGTCATATGAGACATACTGTCTGGTATAATGAGGATTAGAGTCTGAAAATAAATACCCATTGACGCTGTTAATCAGAAGTTTGTGAAGTTCCAGGTTTATAATGTTATTGTTCAGCAATGATTTGGCTAATGAGTTTGTTCAATGACTTCTGTGCCTAAGGATGAAGATGGGAGTACTGGCGTAGCTCCTAGTTATTTCAGGTAAAAAATGGCATCAGTGAAAATTTGCTTCTTAAAGCAGGGGGTGTTAAAATACTGTTGCTTACCCACATGAAAAAAGGATTTCACAAGGTTATTCTTTTGCAATAGCTAATAGCTGAAATACATGACATTTTCACTTATCAGTTAGATGCAGTTTTACATGCCTGCAAGAAATGCCTGTAGGAGCATGTAAGCAGGATTTTTAAAAGGCTCCCTGAGTAAGGGCGTGTGGTAGAGTTACAAGATAGTCTTGCAAGATTACTTCTCATCACTTGAGCCAGCTCTTTGTGTGAGTGAATCTAACTAGAGGATCTGACAATTTGAAGTAACTTCCATTTGAGCAGGTAAAGGGGCACTGTCAGTTCCACTGTTTCGCTGTGGAGGTAGTAATTCTTTCATTGAAAAACTACTAATTTGTCTAGGATAATCATCCATATTGAGTTTGCATTTGTCTGGGCAGTCAACCAAGCTTTTACTTGCCTCCTTCATCTAAGTAAATTAATAAGTTGGGAGGAGCTATTTAAATCAATAATAAGTGAAACTCTAAAACTATTTACGTATCTCATACTATTCTGGAACAGTTAGATCATTAATCACAGTGAGGAACTGTAAAAGTATTAATCAATCACAACTTTATCTTCTTTAGAAGGAAGCCAGATGCTGTGTTTTCCCTTAATAATTAGAGAGGATGTAAGGTACCAGTCACTAATGTTATTGATACTAAGTCAGGAGAACTAGATAAATTTATAACAAAAATGTCAAAAGGATTACCTTCGAATTTTGAAGACTTAAGTATCAAAAAATGTAATGTTTTGTCAATATCTAAATAGGGTAAACTGGGGAAACAGCAGGTCTGATTTGAGAAGCATATAGAAAATGAGAAGCTGAAAGGGATGCAATCAATAAAGATAGGACAGTAGCTGGTACAGCTGAACGGACCGCTCGTTGGATAAAGAAC